>NC_082384.1:749340-928726 GCF_031168955.1 Gadus macrocephalus
CAGAATTATTATTATTATTATTATTCTCAGTCAACTTGAACATGTGTTTTTAAAGTTGAGTGGTGGAGGGATGACGTATGTTGGCCAACCCGGAAGTGAGCGTCGCCCTGGATTCCCTCGACAAAAAGCCAACGGGTTTTGCCATTGGATTTTGGATTATTGCAGAAACATTTGCATCTTTGAAGCACCTCCTCAAAAAAATAAAAAATAAATATGTAAAATAACCGTGCTCCAAAGAACGAAATGTAAACCAATGCATTCTGAATGGGAGTGTTTCTCCGATTTTTCCATGCTACACAGAACGAAATGTAAACCCATGCAAATAAAGACTTCATGGTCGTAATAATTTAAATATCATTAATATCCTGAGTGTGTAGGGTGGTATTCTATTTTTTTCAACGGGGCTGCATCCAGTCACTTGACCGTTATGGTTGCTATGGTGGTTGCTATCGACCTCCCCCTCTAATCCTTACATGGCTCTAAAAACCACGCGGCAAAGGAGCTGCCGTCAATTGTGTTGTTTTTGTTGTTAACTAGGGTCCAATGGTTAAAAAATAGACAGATATTCCAAGGTATCCTTAAAAGGCAGCTTGGATGTTTTTATTTTCTGCAGTTTAGACTTCTACTGTAACCTATTTTTGAAAGCAAAACACCAAGCTCATTGATTTAACGAGGCAGTGTTATATGAAACAATTTATTCAATAAATATTTGTGAGATGTCATTACTTCTCCTGAGTTTGCTTCCTATTTATGTTGAGTATACACCCCTACTGTCCACAAGCATCCCCCCCCCCCCCCCCTCCCCATATGGATTTGGAGAATTGTTGCCACGTCCCAGTGGTGGAGGTATCATATATATGAAAGAGGGCATTCAATTGTACTATAATGATCAATTAGGAGGCCGAAGCCCTAAAGGAAGTGATGCAATAGGTGACTGAGGGTCAACATTTGAGACCCCCTTTTATCAAAGGGGGTCTCAAAGGACGCATACGCTTCAACCTGTGGCTCCAGCCCTACAGGAAATGACTCAGCAAGTGCTCCATCTTGTTGCACCTGCACCCAGCGGCTCGCTTGCAAGATTTTGGCCTGAAGTTCTTCCCAGACCTACACCCTAGCCATCCAACATGCATATCTGAGAATCAGTTCTCTCTTTAATAATGACAAAAAGTTATGAGAGAAATACACATGAACTTTTTGTTATCTCATAAGCGGCGTGGTGCCGGCTCCTTTTGACCTTTTGACCCCAGACTTCAAAAACGTGGCCACAGGCCAGCTGTGTCTAAACACCTTAAGCCACAAATGTACACCTCCATCCCACAAAAAATGGGGACTAGAAACTAACCTCTGTCTTATCTACATTTACTGTACTGTTGGAGGTCACGCCCCTTTTCCGGCCTTTTTGAGATAGCCAGGGATACTTAAATGTTTACACACATTTCCCGGGGCCCCGAGAACGACATATCCGAGATTTGGAGTTCTAGCCCTTAGAGAATTTTTTTTTTCCCAAATGGACTGTCATTTGGACAAAGCCCCTCAGAAGTGTTGCCTGCCAGACCTAATGGTTCAGAATGTGGTGGAAAAACAGTTTTTGAGATAGGAAGGTCCTACCGCCCTGAAATTTGAATACCTTATTCTAGGGCCTAACTGGGACCCCCGCACCGAAACTTGGCCCGGTCGGACCCCGAGGGCAGGAAGGGGGGGCCCTTCCTGCCTGAAACTTGGCCCAGTCGGACCCCGAGTGCAGGAAGGGGGGGCCTGGACTTTCATAATCTTCGCTTGGTGAATGTGAAGGATGTTTGGTCGGATGTTATGACGAAGAATCATATTTTTGCAACAGTGCCACACATGATCATATTTGAATATGTTTCGGGGTAGTAATTAGCTGTCGATTTTGGAGGCCTTTATCAATAATGACCAGCTATAGATTTGCTTCCCGATGGAGATTTCTGACAAATTACATGTTATTTAGCATCTACACGTTAAGCTGAGTCCAATGAGATCAAGCTCGCCCTCTTGCCACACCGAGATCATGTAGGTGTACCATGTAAAATACATGTTACCATTTGCTAGAGTGTCATGCTTGGTGTCTTTGGACTCAGCTCAACGTGTAGATGCTAAATAACATGTCATTTGACACAAATTTCCATCGGGAAGCAAATCAATAGCTGCTCATTATTGATTAAGGCCTCCAATTTCGACAGCTAATTACTACCATTAAACATGTTCGAATATGCTCATGTGTGGCACCGTTGCAATCGCCTGGAAGATGTTGAAGGACACCTTGTTCGCCCTCTTACTCCACCGGGAAGATATTTACATACTTCTGATTGACTAATGAATTGATTCAGCTATTTCCCCAGAAGTCTGGGGTCAAAAGGTCAAAAGGAGCCGGCACCACGCCGCTTATGAGATAACAAAAGTTAATGTGTATTTCTCTCATAACTTTTTGTCATTATTAAAGAGAGGCCTGATTCTCAGATATGCATGTTGGATGGCTAGGGTGTAGGTCTGGGAAGAACTTCAGGCCAAAATCTTGCAAGCGAGCCGCTGGATGCAGGTGCAACGAGATGGAGCACTTGCTGAGTCATTTCCTGTAGGGCTGGAGCCACAGGTTGAAGCGTATGCGTCCTTTGAGACCCCCTTTGATAAAAGGGGGTCTCAAATGTTGACCCTCAGTCACCTATTGCATCACTTTCTTTAGGGCTTCGGCCTCCTAATTGATCATTATAGTATAATTGAATGCCCTCTTTCATATATATGATGCCTCCACCACTGGGACGTGGCAACAACCGTATGGATGTGGGCGAGTGTAACCCCTCTTTGCCTGATTAGGTTACAAGTACTAATATTTAGGTTTCAGTTTCAATTCAGTTTGGACCAGTTATCAGGACTCTAGGGAAACGCACATGGAGCCCAGGATGGACCTAAGAGCACGAGCACAAACATACTCAAAATAAAAACATCACCATACCATGAAATATCTAATTGGCATTACACCACAAGGAACAGTTTATTTTATATCAAAAGGATGGGGTGGGAGAACATCAGACAAACACTTGACTGAAAGAAGTGGATTTTTGGATCACCTCAACCCAGGTGATGTCATACTAGCTGATAGAGGGTTTGATGTGGCAGATTCAGTTGGTCTCTACAATGCTGAGCTTATGATCCCAGCTTTCACTAGAGGCAAAAAGCAGTTGGGTCCAGTGGAATTAGAGTCCACACGAGGAATTGCATCAGTTAGGATACATGTGGAAAGAGTTATCGTGAGGCAAGGAATCGGTACACCATACTTCAAAGTACAATTGGGATTCAAATGTGTGAAGCTGAGCATCCTGAAGGTCTTACACCTCTAGATAAAATAGTCTGTGTGTGCTGTGCACTGACAAATTTGGCTCCTTCAATTATTCCTTTGGGTTGAACATGAGAAAAAACTGTTAATAAGAGTGAAGTCACTGTTATTTCCATCAATGAAATAAGGACAGTGACAAAAAGGAATTCAATACTTTTGATATTTTAGTGTTTTATTACCTTTTTACAACACTTTTCTTTGAATTATTGGTCCTTAAATTGTAAGAATAAATAATTTGTTTTTGTAAAGTGATATCTTCAATCACATTTACTGACTGATGTTAAATTGTACCCGTTCTTCTATTATGCTTAACCCTGTAAACACTTCCTCACTCTTTGCCTGCAGTTCTTGGTGTGACAGTGACCTGTGCTGGGGCTTGTACATCTGGCCTAAGGGTGCTGGGATGTTCAGTTGCACTGCTCGAGGTATATACCTCTTTGCATGGCCAGGGATAACAGACAAAATTGAACTTTTGACAGGTTGCTTTTCAGTGCCTTCAGATGAATGTAGCATACTGTAGAGTGCTGTGCATTCATCTGGGGTTGGAGGTGGAATCTTGACCGGGGGGAGGTCACCACAACCATCAGCAGATCTCTTTCTCTGGGCCTTTGTGAAACCTATCTGGCTCCCTTCTGCATACCCTACTGTCCTTATGGCTGCCATACTAGGCTCGTTCCAGCTACAGGCCTTATCAAGGCATGCAGTGCCACTCAGTTTGTTCACAGCTGCTAGCAAAGCGTAGAGTATGGCACCTACATGTGAACACACTTCCCCTAAACCGGCCATACATGTACAGTGGCCAAATCGCACCAATCCCTCTTTCTCGACAGCAACCAAAGCTGTCAACTGGGAGTCATTTAACCTGTAGGAATGGTTTACCTGACATTTGGGAAGGAGAACTTTTTGATCAGATTAATGTTATAAGGGACTTTGTCCACCTTACCAAAATATTCATGCATTGTCACTACTGCCCTAGAATGCTGACTGAAAAAGTGAACTGACACTAACAACCCAGATCAACGGGGGTCATTCCTATGTTCCCCGGGTCCTATGTTCCCCGCTCGGGGAACATAGGACCCTTTTTTAAAAAAAAGGTCCTATGTTCCCCGTTTTTCACAAAAAGGGTCCTATGTTCCCCTGTAGCCATACATACCGGGGAGCATAGGACCCTTTTTCGGAAAAGCGGGGAACATAGGACCCTTTTCTGGGAAAAGGGTCCTATGTTCCCCGCAATCTATCAATCTTTAAAAATATTTAAACTTTGACGCGATATTCGCGTGATGACAGCCAATCAGCGTTCATCAGCGTGGCCACTGAGTGACATGTGTAACGTAACAGCCAATCAGCGTTCAACCGGCCAACTCAGTGCAGTGCAGTCCGGGGTGAACTGCAGCATGGAGGATAAAGTGATTGTTGCCGTTTGCGACTCCCGTAGCTCTTTATATGATAGTATATAATATAATATAATTGTATAATAATATCATGGCCAAAAGCTCTGTGCGCCTCCCTCTTCCACAAAAGGTAAAGACATGCAATGGTAGTTATCTCGGCCGGAATTTGGCAGTAATGATGGAAAAAGTAACAGACCGGGGAACATAGAACCCTTTTTTTTAAAAAGGGTCCTATGTTCCCCGGTCACATACATATCGGGGAACATAGGACCCTTTTTGGGAAAAGCGGGGAACATAGGACCCTTTCTTTTAAAAAGAGTCCTATGTTCCCCAGTCTCATACAAAGAGGACCCGGGGAACATAGGACCCGGGAAACATAGACACGCTACCGATCAACGTTAGCTAACGCTAATTAACACTCACCTTCGCTTTGACAATGAAGAATTTCTTGTCCTTCACTTCCCAAACGGCAGCATTATTGACCCATCCAGATTGAAAATACATATAACTGTCCGTACTTTTGTATGCTTTCATCCTGGCGGCTGTGTAAGGGGAGGGATTCTCCATAAGATAAATGTAAACATCTCCGAATTGGAGGTCTGGCAGGGACTTGGCTGTTTTTAACGGCTGAAATACGGCAGCGGGTGCTGTGTATGGGTCGAAAGTGCCCAAAACTTGCAGTTTAAACATATATCTGGTCTTTTCTTCATTGGAGAGATGATGTCAATATTCGTGGCTTGAAACCGTTTGGAAATTGACAAGTTTGCATTGTTGTTCTCCAGCGTTTCCAGTGTTATCTGCCATCTTGGAACTGGCTTTTTGCCCTCCAGGGGTCAGCGTGAGTCACGTGACTGAAAACTATGAATTGGCCACATGGCTATAGGTCACATGGTTATTTAGTCATGATAGGGGTTCCCTGTCCTCGACCGTATGGATGTGGGCGAGTGTAACCCCTCTTTGCCTGATTAGGTTACAAGTACTAATATTTAGGTTTCAGTTTCAATTCAGTTTGGACCAGTTATCAGGACTCTAGGGAAACGCTCATGGAGCCCAGGATGGATCAACATTGACCACACTCACACAAAATTTAGTTCAAAAGGAATATTCTTGGTCATTAACAAGAACAATATGACAACAGTAACAAAAAATTATAAAGTGCGCACAAAATAAAATAAAATGGTACTTAATGGTAATTAAATTGTATTTAATCTGTATTGTCTTCTTTTTTATTCTTTTGTTATGAGCTCAGTGTTTTTTATTTCGTTGGGGCCCTTTAATCTTTGTGAGTCTCACTGGCCCTAAGGTAAGTTGTCCTTCTGCTCTAGCTTGCCATCTGTTTCTCTGGATCCATCTCAGCAGCAGGTGTCTGGAAAGCCGCCTGGTGGCTATTCAGTGCCGGTGTTGTGCCGAAAAGGGATCAGCTGCCAGAAAGTGATTTCAGCCGCGGGAGCACGCACAGCCTGTTAAAGCTAGGCTATATCGCCTCGAAACGTGTGTGCGGCAGCAAAGTCAGAACAGTCATACTAGTCAAGACTCAATAGCACTACAGGACTATTGTCCGCTGTATTAACACAGATATGTATTTTAAGGTGACAAGACATCGACGTTGTACGGGGATCGACGTCTGATCAGTCATAGGCTAGTCAATAGCACTACAGGACTATTGTCCGTGAGTCAATTATCCTTCTTTATGTTTTTAAACCACTGTAATCGAAATTATTTCTGTGTGTCTATTTTGTACAATAAAACATGTATTTTCTTACTATGCATCCCAGATTATAGATTTTTGAAGAAGATTTTTTTTTCTTCTCAAAATAGTAGGTCCTATCACATTAAATAGATTAGGGTTCAAACTGACATTATAACATTCTTGTGGGCTATGTGGGGTAGATAAAAACAAATCCAGTCTCTTTTATCAGCTGTAATAGGTTATAAAGCGAAAATATGACACATTGGAGTCCTTTTCCTCCTGCCAGAAAATGATCTCAAGCCCTCTCTTTGTACTGAAATGTTTTATATGCCTTAAAATGAGTTGAGAACATTCATGGGTATCACATTACATAGATTATATCCCATCCAGTGTCTATTACCAGCTGAAACACATTGACATGGGTAAATATAAGACATTTAGGTTGTTTCCCTCCTGCCAGAAAATGATCTCAAGCCCTCTCTTTGTACTGAAATGTTTTATATGCCTTAAAATGAGTTGAGAACATTCATGAGTATCAAATTACATAGATTATATCCCATCCAGTGTCTATTACCAGCTGAAACTCATTGACATGGGCAAATATAAGACATTTCAGTCGTTTACAAAAAGATTTGTGAATCTCTTGCAATTTTGTATTATTTTTTATTTAACATTAAGAACGATGTAATGTAACAACTTTTTTTTGTTTGTTTGTATCAAAGTAGGCCCTCATTGAATTGAAATTACAATCACGATAAAATATGTTTTGAAACTTTCAACCATCACTACAGCCAGTTCTTCAGGATGTGGCAGAACCGCTATCAGAAGACTGATTGGGTGGATGTAAAGTGGCAGCAAGCACAGCATTCAAAAGGATGGTTGTAACTGTGGTGTTTTCGGGTTACACGAGCAAGAAGGGTATGAAGACAGAAGTAGTTGTACGCAGATCTATCGATGATGTAACTCCCATTTAAGAGTGGCGCGGCCTGGCTGTACTGACATCTCTGTGTGGTACTTTCTCCCAGTAACCTTCTGTGTTTGCAGTAAAACAACAGATGGTTTGAAGAGAGAGCGGTGGAAATGTGTTGATCCTGCAGGGTCTGTGCGGATCACAACATCATTGATATTCAATAGAGAGTGGAGCAGCTGTAGGAGTCGGGCTGGAGGACAGCCCGGGTTAGAGGACACATGTACACACCCATGTACTCCCATGCACAAGCAGACCTGTGCATAGGGGAAACCCCGGTCGGGAATCAGACCTGTGTCACAGGGCTGGGAGAGTGAAGGGCTCCTCCCAGGACCTTGTATGAAATGAATAGGCTTCCAATAGCATATGGGAATGGATGCGGCCACACAGAGGAGCTCACTGTTTGATCTCGATTAACTACTCAATTGATGGTCAGTCCAACTGTAAATGTGTGTAGCCGTTTAGAGTTACAAAGTCAATGACCTCAGTTGAGTAAATGACCCGTGTGCGTGTGTGTGTGTGTGTGTGTGTGTGTGTGTGTGTGTGTGTGTGTGTGTGTGTGTGTGTGTGTGTGTGTGTGCTATACAGCCATCGGTGATGTAGCAATAATGCTTCTTGTGATTCATCTGCCTATGAAGGTGGGCTCCAATGAGCAGCCACAGGAAAGGCGTGTGATGCATAAGGCGCTGGCTGCAGAGCCTGGCCTCCTTGGGCCTGTGTGCACGGTGTCAGACCTGCATTCGTGTGTGTGTGTACACATAGTTAATCAACCTGGGGGACTGAACACAAGCTGATGAACATTTAATGGCTCGTTTGAAATGAGAGAGAGAGAGAGAGAGAGAGAGAGAGAGAGAGAGAGAGAGAGAGAGAGAGAGAGAGAGAGAGAGAGAGAGAGAGAGAGAGAGAGAGTTTGGGATAGATGATCGATTTATTTTCTGATACTGTTGAGAATACCTACTGTCGAAAACAAGAGGGTGTGTGCGAGTGTGCATGTGCGCACGTGTGTGTGTGTGTGTGTGCGTGCGCTTGTGTGTGTGCGTGCGTGCGTATATGTGATGCTAGCAGACAGGACAACCATATGTCTGACCATATGTGGCTGCAGGATTCCTGCTTGCTGTGACCTGGGGGAATGTATACATGCAAACAGAAACACACGCGAGCGAGCACGCACACACACACCACACACACAAACATGCAGACACACAATATGTCGACCACTGAGACACACAATAAAATCTGTGTGTGTGTGTGTGTGTGTGTGTGTTTGTTTCATTGTTGGCAATTCATGTGCATGTGTTATTTATCATTATTACATTTGAAAATCCCTTTAGTAGCAGATTGGCAGACAACAGCCTCAGGGTTACAGACAATCTCTAGCAATTAGAACAAGACAGTTACATAAGACACACACACACACACACACACATTCACGCACACACACACACACACACACACACACACACACACAGATGCATGCACACACAAACACACACACACTCAAACATGCACATACACAAACACACATTCACACAAGCACATGCTAAAACACACAGACACGCACGCCACACAGACGCACGCACACACACACACACACACACACACACACACACACACACACACACAAACACAAATACACACACACACACACACACATAAACACACACAGCCTGTCCATCTCTTTGAGAGACACATCAATATTTGCAGTTGTAAACAACTGTCGTCAAGGTGCTGTGATATTTTTGACAGTTAATAAATTGCAAAGGAGCGCATCCAAAGTGATTAAAATTTGAATAAATTAAAAGCAAATTAAACTCCACATTAAGACTTTCAACAAGTGAGTGTTTTTTCCTGATTGTTCTGACCTTGCAGTATTCTGTCGCCAGCAGCTTGTACGATGACAAACAAGTGAATCGGCAAAGAACACAACCTACCTGGCAGGTGTTTACCTGAAGTACCAGGCATTCAAACAGCCTGTTTGTCTTCTTCCTCTGGTGTCCCCCAAGGACATAAAACATATTCAAACAACATGGGGCTGGGCCTTTAACACTTCCTGGGCACTAGCATCAACCATAGCTTGCAGTCATATCTTACATCATTAGTATGTCAGGTAAAGCAGGCAGAGAGGGTGAAATGACGACCTGGTCTTCTGAAGACTACACGTGTCTAATTCTACCGTACAGTATATGGTGTTACAATAAGATCCACCGCTAACTACAGCCTCCTTAGTCTCTTCCAGGCCGTCACTCATTTCATCCTGCGAAGTCTCTGGCCAAAATAAACACATTTTTTTGTATGCAAATCCCCCCATCTCGCAAGGTTAATACGTCACCATTAGATCAATCAGCGTTCGCCTCAGCAGCTCTGGGCTGGAATACACAGTTTCCTGATAGGCTCATGCATCACCGTGGATATGCAACATAGAATTAGCTAGTTCATTTCCAGGGTTTGTGTGTGTGTGTGTGTGTGTGTGTGTGTGTGTGTGTGTGTGTGTGTGTGTGTGCCTCGCCAGATGTATCAGAGTGCACCCTTGTGCATGCAGCTCATTTGCATCAGGTTATCGTAAATCTATGTCCTGGTATGTGCGAGCGGTGTGTCCATCTGTGAGGCACGTCGGTGCGTCTGCTGGTGTTCTGGACGTATTAATCTGGCACGTCGGGCTGCAGTTGCTAAACCTTCACTATGATCTATCAATTTTGCAGAAATAGTGTACGCTCTACACCATATCCCTGGGACGGAATATATTGGTCTTGTTGGATGTGTTTGTGTCTGTGTGTGCATGTCTAGGTGGTACAATGTAGTGCTTGAGTGTGTGTGTGTTTTTTTTTGTGTTGTGTGTGTGGGTGTGTGTGCCTTTAACTAAACAACTTAACAACTACATATGGACATCCCTATATGTGTGTGCATATGTAGTTGAGCGTGTGTGTGCTTGTTTGTGTGTCTGTGCTTTAGTTTGTGCGTGTGTGTGTGTCTGTGTGTGTGTGAATTGGATGCTAGCACCAAGATGATTGGTTTTTACTCCTGGTGTGATTGTACCTCGAGCTCAGCTGTGTTGAGCAGAAATAGAACCAATCCGACCCTCTTATCCCGAGTTCCTCTCGCCGCTGTACATCCTCTGCGTTTCTAATTTGAGTTCAATCCATTCCACGCTTCAGTAAGTCGTAAAGTTGACACATACCGACAGGAATCAGTGGCACCTCATTCATCTCACCTTGAACCAATGATGAACAAATAGTGTTTCATACATCTCCCTTGTCCTTTAAGGAACCCTACTGGTCTGGGGGATAGAACCCGCTCTTCCTCATGGCTTTGTGGGCCGATCACTCTGATGTTGCTTCAAGCATGGCTTTGAGTCAGCAGAAGGACGAGCAGAAGACCCTCAAATGAACAAACCAAAATATGTTCCCTCTCTGCTCCTCCCTCTCATTGATGAGAATAAAAAATGTAGATTGCCCAGACTACTAATGAATTAATGCCCTTAAATGACTACTTTATTGCCTATGTATATGTAATGTATGTTTCCCTAAGTAAAGGGATATTAGCACCCCCTATCGCCTATTGACAATTAGTTCAGGGAGGACGTTCCTCCGTCAGCCTCCATTGACTCCCATTCATTTCCCCGAAAGTGTTGGCGGCCGGTGAATAACATGGGGTTCATTGGGAGAGAGGAGTCCTCCTCTGAGTGGGTGTGAATAGCTAAGGGATCTGGATCCCGCCTACGTCTGTTCATAGCCCATGGCTGCGCTCCACTTCCACCACCACCATCTCTAACACAAACACCAACATCTCTACCACCTCCACCCACCTCCATCTCCACCACCTCCACCATCTGGAAAAGATTTGAAACGCTTACACCATTCCCAATCCACGATATTGAAGAAAGATGTGCGAGTTCCCCGTTATATTTTGAGAAGGCCTGTTTATTATATTTTGACAATGACAAGCGACATCAAGTATTACATTGGAAGGTAATGTATACATTTGCAATTTATCAAATGTTTGCCATATATAAACGTATTCAAGTGGAATCTATCTTTAAAGGGACACTGTGTAAAAATTACTCCCATCTAGTGGTACAATTGTATATTGCATTCAAACTAATAGTGCTCGCTTGTTCAAAAACTATGGTGGGCAGTCAGGCCCGGATTAACCCCTTAGGGTGCCCCAGGGTGACTTCACATGAAGTGCCCCTGTGTCCGTCAGCTTTACACAAAAAAAATGAAATTCACTATGGCATAAAGGCCACAGATTTACAAGAAATTAAACAGACTCACCACACATACTACATAAAAATTTAGATCCAACCAAAAATCCTGAAACTGACTTACACTGATGCTCAAGTCAGAATGCAACCCCCATCACCATACAACGTAATGATGAATATGAATATTTCCATCATAAATGACCAGAGGAAATGCAAAACCATAAACCCAATAACAACTGTTGCACACACATAAGAATAAGAACCTGTTTTTTTTTATCAGCAGTAATACACCACCTACTGAAATGAACAGTGCAATCCCCACACCTTTGTGACGTCACAGCAGCAGATAGCGCAACACAACCCCAGCGTCAAATGGCTGCAAAAAAGCAGATAGAAATAATGGTAAATAGGCCTTACCTTTATAACTTCTTTCTCACTTTCCTGCTGGCAAAGTCGTTCAGCAGATCCTCAAAGTCCATTTGTTTAACCAGTTCCGATTCAATGGCCATCAGGGAGAGGGCAGACAGACGCTTCTGTCCCATGGTTGTCCTAAGTTCGTTTTTAACCCTTTTTAGTTGAGAGAAGGATCTCTCGCCCTCGCAGTTAGTAACTGGCAGGGTTAGAAACAGCCTAAGGGCAACGAACACGCCGGGGAAAGTTGTCTGTATGCCATTTTTTCGGATTATTTGAAGCACCTCCTCAGGTGAACGGGTTGCCTCCTCCCGCACAAAGTTTTTCAACTGAAGTAGTTCATCGCTAAAGCTGTTGTCAAGATCGTCTGGATATGTGGAGGAGAGCGCAGCTGCACGTTTACGCACACTATCACTGTCAATGTCCGTATCGAACAACACACCAAACAGGCCGTTTAGCTCCCTGTATCCGTCAGTGCGCTTCGCTAGACATGACAGCAACCTGTCAATGATCACAGTGTAGCATTCCACTTTGAACTGATCACTCCCGGTAAGCACTGTATCATTCTCCGTTGACTCATCTGCAAACGCTTTTTTCTTTCTCCCCCGCTGCGTCTCATGGTGATAGTTGTGCGTCACACCTTTCGCTTCCCGAGCAGCATTTTCAAACATAGGAAATTTATCTCTGAGTGAGGCCACAAACAAATGCAGAGATTCCAGTAGTCGTTGTGCAGTAGCTAGATTTATGTCAGGCTTTTGCAACGCGTCACTTGTGGCTTTGAATCTACTCAGCACCGTATCCCATAGGGATGGGAATTTATAAGAATTTCCCGATTCAGATTCTGCTTATCGATTTTCATTGGGTGAGAAAATAAGTATAAATGTGTTTGTTTGCATTAAATCTCTTTAATATCTGATCAGAAGTGCTTCTAGTATTAGGAAATTGTACATTTTCAAAATCAATTGGTCTAGACGAAAAAAATATGTTTGGCTTTTTAAGCCCAAATGCCATCATTATGTGCCATAAAACTAAAAACACAGACTGAAAACAGCCAAGTAAGAGCTTGTGCCTTTTGGAATGCTAACAGTGCTCATTTGCATTAAACTTGTAACAAAATTCAACTGACATAAACAAAATGAAGCATTGATTAGACAGAGATTTATTAGATGGGCCTACCTAATAAACCGTTGGAACACACAAGACCGGAAACCATAGCAATGCAGGTAAACAAACCCTGAGAAGCCCAATCCCTATGAGAGCTCCCCACGCTACGGCCATCCGGAGGCGACCGAGCTGTTGGCCGTGATATTATATATACAATTATAATATATTATATACTATTATATATATAGAGTCCGGGAGTCGCAAACTGCAACAATCACTTTCTCCTCCATGCCGCAGTTCACCCGGACTGCACTGCACTGAGTTTGACGGCTGAACGCTGATTGGCTGTTACGTTACACATGTCACTCAGTTATCACGCTGTTGAACGCTGATTGGCTGTCATCACGACAAAAACTTGTTGCCGGTTTTCTCCCGCGAAAAATTCGCCCTTATACGCGTCTCTACGTTCACTTTGTATGGGATCTTGTCGCCCCGTCGCGTTTGGTGTGAACGCGCAATGCGATTCTTCCTCGGCGGCGACATGTTTGCTGCGTTCTGAAGCAAATCAAAGCAGCGTGTGTGTGATGTCACGACGCATTTGCCGCGACCGGAACCGATAAGCGGAATCGTTAAGCAGGCTTGTTAATGATTCCAAGGAATCGGTTGACTCGGAACCGGTTCTGAACAAGAACCGGTTCTCGATTCCCATCCCTAGTATCCCATAGATTCACCATTATTGCGGTCTCTAATTTATCAAGTTTACGACAGAGCGCAGCAGCCTCGCGCTTGGCGCAATCTTTTTCATCTGCGTCTGCTGCAAACCTTCCAAATGCCTCTCTTATTGCACTGTAGTTTTCTTTCAACGCTTTAGTAGAGTCAGCCCTACAACTCCATCTTGTGCTGGACAGTGCCTTAAGAGTCCGGCTGATTTTCACGTCCTTGTTGTGATATATGCGATTCCAACGGTGAGGGGAAGCCGCACAAAATGCATACAGTGACTGAAGTAGGTCAAAGAAATCACTTGCATCTTTACAGCTGTTTTCAATGCTGTTCACACCTACAAGATTAAGCGAATGACCAGCGCAGGGCACATTATGAATGAGGGAATTTGCTTGTTTGAGATGCGCCTGAAGACCGTTATATTTTCCGGACATATTACTTGCATTGTCATAACTTTGTCCCCGGCAATCTGTCAGGTCTAATCCGAGATCATTGACCATTTTGACCACACATTCAGCAAGACTTGCTCCGGTGTGGCTGTGAATAGGCTCGAAACCAATGAATCTCTCCACCACTTTTCCTTCCTCGCTGACAAATCAAAAAAATAATGTCAGCTGGTCAACGTGCGACAAATCAGGGGTTGAATCTACGATGACTGAGAAGTACTTAGCATGCTGTAGTTCGGCTGCAATCGTTTTTTTACTTTCTCACCCATCAAGTCAATGAACTCCTCACACACAGTAGATGACAAGTAAGATGTTGTGCCTCTTCCTTTTTGGCCATACTTCTCTATGTGTTCTTTTAAAAACGGATCAAACTGTGCAATGAGTTTCAAAAGTCTGACGTAATTGCCATTACTTGATGAGCCAAAAAGCTCATTTTCACCCCTGAATGCCAAGCCTCTCTCACTCAAGAACTTGATGACAGCCACAATGCGTCTCAAAACCTCCTTCCAATATTTCCCCTTCGCATCTTGCTGCCGCCTGAGCGACGCATCCACTGTGCCCACATTGCTCGATCTGCGCAGTAAAGCAAGCATGCTGTGCCGATGGTTTGCGCTCTTCTCGTGGTCCGTAATACGCTCAGGATGTCTCCAGTCACAGAAACCAGACGTAAAAGCATTATGCTGTGCCTGTGATGATAGCAGTTTACAGGCAAAACAGTAGACCATACCTGCGGATGGTGAATAAATCAACCCATCTCTTGGCACTACCTCCTTGTTTGGCAGGCAACAATGCAACAAATCATTTGTAAGAGCCCGCGTTTTACCTCCAAGACCAATGTCCCGCACAGATGCCGGGTATTTGGGAGCCCTGTTCTGGAAGGCAGCAGCACCTTTAGAAATAGCCATTTCGACAAGTTCCTCCGTGATGTCTCCCCATAGTCCAGGGTCTGATGAGATGGTTAAATCCTCCGGCGGCTGCCGATCGTCAGTTACATCTGCATGGACCACCTCGTCCTCCCGATCACCCTCGTCCTGACTGCCTCCTTTCACGACAGAAGCCTCGGCTGCCTGAGCCGTGTCTGTCAGAGCTTCATTAACGTTAGCATCGTTGCTATCAACAGCAGTTGGTTTGCGCATAAAAAAGTTTCCGATTGATGGGACATTTTGAATTGCGGCTAAGTGTCGCAATTCTTTCTCTTTTTTTTAGCTTTCTTTTTGCGAAACCGCTTTGCTGAACCCTGTCCATTTTTGAATTTTTTGTTTACATATAATTTCGCGCCACTGCCGCTGCGTTATTGTGGACTCGTCCATGATGGGGGGAGGGGGGCCCTACACCCAAATAACAGTTATTTTTTTTATTAATAATCCTATCAGTGGATCATTTTGTATGTCTTTTTATCTCTACTAGTATATTATGCCGATATAAAATATTTAAAATATAACAAAAATAGGTTAAGGCTTTAGTCATTGTCCTGATCATTTGGTGCCCCCCATTGGCTCAATTTGGCTGGTGCCCCAGGGCACTCGCCCGACTGTATACATGGATAATCCGGCCTTGCGGGCAGTATGTGCCAAGAAGCTGTGTCATGACATCCAATACTACCTCATCGAGTCATTCGAGTGATGATGAGGTTCGTTATTTCAAACAAATTTCAAACTGCATTGAATCATTAGTGTAAGCTAATGAGGTATGAGTAATTATTCCTCGAGCAAGATAATGAATTATTTCAGTCATCATTCACGCTGGCTCAGAGTGAAAACGCGTTTGTATTTCCTGTACCACGTAGTGTTTTTTGTCCCTCTCGGCAGTTCATAGACCGGAAGAACATGGAAGCCTCCATGAAGCTTACCCATCCTATGTAACTACATATTAATTATTCTTCGCTCCGGAGGATAAGTGAGATTTTTGGCAGAGATAATTTTACACCTATGAGGACTTATTTATGAATGAATACGTTGATTTGAGGTAATAAATTACATAAAATATTACACAGTGTCCCTTTAAACCATGTAGCGGCCGCGTTGTCAGAATCACAAATGGCTACACCCCTTTCCAGTAAAACACACCTCCATTCATGGCTTCCTCCATCATCCACCCCCATTCATCTCCTACTCCAATGGAAATTAACTGCCCACCGATTCCGCGCATTTTAAAATCCGTCCTCCAGGAAGGACATGAGTAGCGAGTGCAAGTCACCGAAAAAGGAGAGAATAAAGCGTTCGAAGGAGAGTCCGTGAAGAAGAAGTCGGACCACGGCGTTAAGCGTTTGGTTGAAGTCCGCGATATAGCCGTCTTATCCTCGTCACGGGAGTTTCGCCGGCACGTCTGCGATTGCCTGTTGATGTCTTCATTTCCCTAACGGACGTTGCTTCATGGGAAACGGCATATCACGACTGTCTGACTCTGACTCTGACTCTGAATCACTTAAACAACTTCGGTACCGTGAGTACCCGGTGTGTATTTTTGTTTTGGGTGGGTTGTTGCTACACCGGGTCGAGAGTTCGCGGTAAAACCCAAAACTGACTTTTCCCAAATGGATTAAACATGGATTAAACGAGGAACAGACAGACTGATGCGTACACACGCTGCATTTATTTTCTTCTTGTTTGCACTGCGGATAATTATTATGCAAATATATTGTGGAGATCGCATTGCTGGATTGTCTTTGTGATTTAAGGTTGCTGTTTCATCTGCCTGGTTATTAATTTGTGTGGGTTAACTAAGACATTTTCGGTGATGTTTTATTTGACTTTGTCAGACTTGACTCTGACTGGCACCACAACATTAAATTTAGTCTAACCCGCTACAACCCTTCTGCGTTCTAAGCTGTCTCCATCTTTCAAATGCAGCTTCAACATGTCCCAGTGTTTCAGTTCGGAACCGGACACGGAGCGTTGTAGAAGAGGCTTTTTAGGATGTGTATAATCTAGCAGAATTTACATTTACATTTACATTTAGGGCATTTAGCAAACGCTTTTATCCAAAGCGACTTACAATAAGTACATTTGCCATGAGAAGTGCAACAATATATCGCTGTCGGTACGGTAAGGATGTTCATAGAACCAAATGCGAGTACAACAATCGCTAGGCTAACCAATTCCCTGTGTTACAGCAATGATAGCAGCTACTGCAGTTGCTACACAGTTAAGTACTATAATACAATACAACACAATACAATGTTGCTACACAACATTGCTACACAGTTAAGTACTATAATACAATAAAACACAATACAATGTACGATGGTGGCCAGAAGGGGGAGGGTGGCTATACAGAGTTGAGGTGGACTCTGAACAGGTGTGTCCTTGAGCCTTTTTCGGAAGATAGTTAGCGACTCTGCGGTCCTGAGAGCGGCAGGGAGCTCGTTCCACCACTGAGATCCCAAAACCGAGAAAAGTTGTGCCTTTGCTGATCGACCTTTGCTAGCTCTTAGCGATGGCGGTACCAGACGTCCAGCTGAGGTAGTTGAGCGGAGGGATCGAGCTTGGATGTGTGGCTTTAACAATGCTTGGAGGTAGGCAGGGGCAGTTCCATCGACTGCCTTGTATGCCAGTAACATCGTTTTAAATTTGATGCGAGCTACTACAGGGAGCCAGTGGAGGTCCCGGAAGAGGGGAGTCACATGGGAGAACTTCGGTAGGTTGAACAAGAGGCGTGCTGCCGCATTCTGGATGCGCTGCAAGGGATCGCAGAGGCAATCGCAGAGGCAGGAAGTCCAGCCAGGAGTGAGTTGCAGTAGTCGAGGTGGGAGATGACCAGTGATAGGACTAGAAGCTGAGCTGCTTCCCTTGTGAGGAAGGGCCGGATTCTGCGGATGTTGTAAAGTGCAAATCTGCAGGATCGGGCCACCGCAGTGATGTTTGCGGTGCAGCATAACTGATTGTCCAATACCCCACCGAGGTTTCTGGCAGTAGGAGAAGGAGATACAGTGATGTTCTCAACAGTGACCAGTAGGGGTGTAACGGTACACAAAAATCTCGGTTCGGTACGTACCTCGGTTTTGAGGTCACGGTTCGGTTCATTTTCGGTACAGTAAGAAATCAAAATGCTAAATAATATAAATGTGCTTCATAACATGTGCTTCAAGTGGTTCATAACACACTTTTGTGCTTTTTACAATAGGAACATTAGACAATACAAAAATAGAATTCTGCTCAAAAATATAAAGATTCTGAAATGTAGAAATAAAAATAAATAACATTGGCTCAGACAGTTTTTTTTAAAAAATATATTATCTAATGTGCAACAATGAACAATTGCAACACTAAACAGTTTCAATTTGTTGCTCAGATTAAATAACATGAATAAGGCTCAGACTGTTTCTTTAAAAACAAATCTTTTCTCAATCTAATGTGCAACAATGAACAATTGCAACACTAAACAGTTTCAAGTTGTTGCTCAGATTATTTTTTTATCCCCCCCCCCCCCCCCCCCAATCTTTAGCCCTGATGACTTTCACTCAATCTATCTGTTTTTTGCCAGAAAAATCTCCTTATCCACATTATCTGCAGGACAATACCAAAATTTGAGTTTACATACGATGTACCCTACATGCTACTCCCGTATACCACAATGCAATGCAGTCGTGTTTTTCCGGAGGAGAAGAAGAAGCTGAATAACCGCGAAAACGAATATATTTAATGATGGAGTCTCCGGCTTTCGTTTAGAAATGTCAACAATTTATTTGGGATTTAACATAGAATATTTAACATTCAAAATTTATTAAAAAAAAACTTGAACAAGGAAATGTAACATTCAACATCAATACAACCTCCAGCTTTCCTCGTGAGTGCCCGGTTTGTTTACATGACGTGGGCGCATCTGTCTGCGTCACACAAATACCCGGCGCATTTACTGACGCAAATGACGTTTAGAAATGTTCAGCGTAGTGTCAGAATTCTCGTTTGTTCGTTCCCTAAATAGTGCACTATATCATGAACACTATATAGGGAATAGTGAGTGAGTGAATAGGGAACGATTTCGAACACAGCTACGGTGTGCGCAACTGTGCATGTGCCGCCGCAGCATGTTCCACACATGCGGTCCTCTACTTAATATGTCCGTATTGAAACTTTCGGTACGCCTCCGCACCAAACCGAGCACCCCGTACCGAAACGGTTCAATACAAATACATGTACCGTTACACCCCTAGTGACCAGTAAGTCCATTTGTGGGCTATCTTTCCCTGGGATTAGGAGGAGCTCGGTTTTGTTGAGGTTAAGCCTTAGGTGATGGGCAGTTGTCCAGGTGCTGACGTCCGCCAGACATTCCGATATGCGTGTTGCAATCAGGGCATTATCAGATGAGGGGAAAGAGAGAAAAAGCTGAGTGTCATCAGCATAGCAGTGACAGGGAAAAGCCGTGTGATGTAATTACAGAGCCCAGAGATCTGGTATAGAGGGAGAACAGAAGAGGCCCCAGTACAGAGCCTAGAGGGACACCAGTTTCAAGCATGCAAGGTTTGGACAAGGAGCCATTCCATGTTACTTGATAGGTGCGGTTCGTCAGGTAGGATGTGAACCAGGAAAGAGCAGATTCAGCAATGCCAAGTTCAGCAAGAGTGGCAAGGAGGATCTGGTGGTTCACCGTGTCAAATGCTGCGGACAGGTCGAGGAGAATGAGAACTGAAGAGAGGGACGAGGCTCTGATAGCACGGAGGGACTCAGTCACCGCGAGGAGAGCCGTCTCAGTGGAGTGTGCCTTCTTGAAGCCTGACTGAGGGTGAGGGTGAAGCAGGTTGTTAGATGAGAGATAGGAGGACAGTTGGTTAGCAATGGCACGTTCCAGTGTTTTAGAGAGGAATGAAAGAAGAGATACCGGTCTGTAGTTCTGGATGTCGGTGGTATTAAGAGTTGGTTTTTTGAGGAGAGGCTTTATTCTGGCAGTCTTGAAAGAAACTGGAACAATGCCTGAGGTGAGGGAGGAGTTGATAAGTGAGGTGAGAAATGGCAGGATGTCGCTTGAAACATCCTGGAGGAGAGAGGAGGGGATAGGGTCAAGGGCGCAGGTGGTGGCATGGTTAGATGTTATTATTCTGTTGACCTCGTCAGAGGTGAGAGGGATAAATTGGGTAAAGTCAGAGGAGGGGATGGGAGGAGGGAGGATGTAGGCAGGGATAAAAGAGGAGGTAATGTCCTTCACTTTCTGGGTAAAGTAGGTAACAAAGCCCCAGTGAGGCAGGAAGGAGGTGAGGGAGGGTTGAGGAGGGACGAGAACAGGGAAAACTGTTTCCTGGGGTTTGAGGCGGAGGAGTTGATTTTGGTCCGGTAGAAAGCAGATTTGGTTGTTGACACAGTGGAGGTGAAATCAGAGAGAAGGAAAAGATAGTGAGATAGATCATTAGGACAGGATCATTTCAGTTGATTCGCTTGTTTCCACGGCTTCCACAGTTTGTTTCATATCTGGCCTCCTGGGGTACCGGGAGAATGGTGACTCATGAGATAGAGGCCCAACAGAAACCGCCGTACATACAGAAAGGACATTTCAAAGGTGAATATACTGGCTGTAGAATTGTTGTTGGAGAATCCACTATTTCACCTTGGCCTGTTTCCTTCATTTCTGATAACAATATCATGGTGATATTAGGATTTAGTACAGAACACAGTTACTACACATTGTACCTGTGTTCTGTACCTCAAGTTTCCACAGATAACAATAAATCTATAGGGTTAGATGCACCAGGAAAGTGTCTACAAAAGTATCTTACAGGCTATAAAGGGTGTCTCTAGGCCAGTGGTTTTCAAACTGTGGGGCGCGCCCCCCCGTGAGAAAAAAATAAACCCGAAAAACCCACTGAAAGTCGATGATTCAAATCATCAGTCGTACTTCAACAGTAGAAGTAACATAACCAGTGGTGGACGAAGTAAACCATTTGTGTACTTAAGTAAAAGTACAGTTACATTGCATTGAATATTACTCAAGTAAAAGTAAAAGTATTCACCTCATTTTTTTACTTGAGTAGAAGTATCAAAGTATTAAAAGTAAAAGTATTATTTTATTTTTTTACTGTCACATCAAAACCCCTACTTGAACAGGTGAACAATGCTTTACATTTGCCTAATCAAACAAACAAATAATATTAATGATCTCTCTCAATGACCACACCACCTTGTGCTTCCAGCTCCAGCGTGACTTTGCAATTCTACAATCAGGACGACACCTGAGGTGCGTTCAAGTTCAGCGAACATAGGCGAACGTTCGCAACGAACGGGTTGACATTAAACAATTAATTTTGAACGATTTTTGAACACCGTTCTAAACAAACTGTAAACGAAAAAAATGGATACGAAGGCCATGGTATTAGCGGCAGCCTCCATGTTAATGGAAGAGTTTACAGAAGAGGGTTTGCAAGTGGTCGACCTCGTTGAAAGCCTACTGCAGACAACCAGTACGGAAAATTCAAGAATAGAGGGCTACGTCACCGAAGTTGTACCCACTTACTGCGATATAACGTTCAAATCGCATTTTAGGATGCAAAAGACAACAGTTGAAGTAAGGGTGTAGATAGGCTATATGAAACGTTTTATCTATTGCTTTCTGTGTAGGAAAGGAGTAAATGATTTCAATATAGTTTAGTTTAATGCCATGGCAACGAATGTCACGTAGCCGAAGAGAGCACCGCGATCCATCTCTGTTTGTGGAGAACTACCTCTTCAGACAGTTTGCCTATGTTCGTAAACGTTTGCTTGCTTATGTTCGTTTAACGGAAAATGTTTAAAATCGTTCGCGAACGTTCGCCTATGTTTGCGATTCTGAACGCACCTCTGTTGTTAACTTCAGCAGATAATCGCGCGCTGGGCGCTGCCGCTGATTGGTTATAGTCGCGATACACTTTGACCTTTTGGTATTTTATTAAAAATAAAAAAGGAAAGAGTAAGGAACGAGTGTTTCTGTAAATGTAAAGAAGTGAAAAGTAATAATTTTCGCTTTAAATGTAGTGAAGTAAAAGTATAAAGTCTTACCAAATAAATGTACTTGAGTAAAGTACAGATACATGGAAATGTTACTTAAGTACAGTAACGAATTACATGTACTTCGTTACTGTCCACCACTGAACATAACTAAATCAATTTTCAACCGTTTATCTTCGTGCAAACCATTTAACAAATCTACACACTTGTATCTTCAATAATATCTAAACAGAATTTCGATATCATTTAAAATTTCTTCAGAATCACAGTTTTAGTTTCATACCGCTTCGTTTTCAGCTGTTTTCATTGAAGACGTCAGCCCATTCTGATACACCTACTTCTAGACATCGTAACTCATTCCTTTTTCAACCGTTTACCATCGTTCAAACCATTAAGCAAATCTACACACTTGTATCTTCAATTCTATGGAAACGGAATTTTGATAGCATTTATACTTTTTCAGAATCACAGTTTTAGTTTCAAACCGGCATCGTTTTCAGTTGCTTATAATAATTTAGGTCACCATAGCAACGCCGGTAAACAAACCCCGCCGAATAGTAGAATCTCTGGACTGAAAAGGCTGATCTGATTCGACTGGCAGTTTACACAGATTAAGATGTTCAAATGTATTTAAAAAAGGTTAAGCTAAAACATGCTTAGATAAAGTTGTAAATTGTGTTAAGAAATGTGTTTAAAAACGCACAAAGATGTAATGTTTCAGAATAACGTTTAAAATGTTTAAAAAATATGTTTAAAAAATGTTTCAAATGTTTGGGGGGGGGGGGGGGGGCTCAGCTGAAATTTTTTCTCTGAGGGGGGGCTCACTCTCTCACACTTTGAAAACCCCTGCTCTAGGCTCTTGATGAAGGTATCAACACAGTTAAAGAAAGTTAATTTGGAAAAAATTGCTGATATCTCTTCTCTGCCTAGCTTTATGCGGACATTGGGAACTGGTCAGAGACGTACACTGGGAGCCAAGGGCATGGCCAACAGATCCCTTCCTCCAAGGCAGGCAGATGCTTTTGTTGGTAAAATGCCAGGAAGGCTTTTATAAACACAAAACTGGAAGAGCCTGCACAGTAGTGAGATTAGGTGTTGGTCTACAAAGAGCAATGATGTGTCAGAGCATGAGTGATGAACCTTAGTTTAATGGGGGGGGGTTAGGCAGAACCCAAGTGCACAGACTGACAATGGTGACAGGGCAGTCCAAAGGTTTATTGTTTGCACAGATGATCAGGATCGGTCAGGCTGAGTAAACAGGGGCAGGCAAGAGTTCGGGGACCAGCAGGCAATCAGGTAGACTGGGGGTTCCGTCGACGGGCGGGTAGTCGGGTAGGCGAGGGGTCGGTATCAGGAGGGCAGACAGGCAGGTGAGGAGCCGGAAACAGGGAAGCAGAGAGGCGGGCAGGGACTCGACAACAGGCAGGTGGTCAGACAGGCGAGGGTTCGGGAACAGGCAGGATCAGTGTTGTAGAAACAGTTCTGGAGTTGCGGGAAAGCTCTGTGAGTAACGAGAGACGATCTGGCAGAGACTGAGTGGAGAGAGAGGATTTATGTAGAGGGAGCACAGGTGAAGGTGGTTGAGCTAATTAGGTGAGATCAGCTTGGCAGACAGGTGAACGGGCAAATCAGGAGCGGACCATGACAGTACCCCCCCCAGCAAGGGACGGCTCCTGACGTCCTAGGCCGAGCTGGGAGGGTGGAGGGTTAGACCGCGTCCTCTACCCACACTAGCTGGTCGGACCAGGAAGCCGGATTCCGGTTCACCAGGATCTCCAGATCTTGGTTCACCCTCTCCAGGCGGAAGACGTGGTGGAGGGCCAGTTTCGCAGTCTCCCTGGCAGAGGGGAGTTTAGCAAAGGGAATGAAATAGGCAAGCTAACTAAATCGATCGACGATGGTGAGGACGACAGTGTGGCCTTTGGACGCAGGTAGACCAGTCACAAAGTCCAGGGAGATATGCGACCAGGGACGATGGGTGATGGGCAATGGATGCAGGAAGCCGGCTGGTGGGCGGCGAGCGGTCTTATTACGGTTGCATACAGGGCAGGCGTTGACAAAGCCCCTGACATCCTCCCCCAGAGACGACCACCAAAAGCGTTGCTGCAGGAAGTCCCGGGTCCGCTGGATGCCGGGATGGCAGGTGAGCCGGGAAGCATGCCCCCACTGGAGCACATCGGAGCGGAGGGGAGCCGTAACGAACAGGCGGTCAGGGGGACAGGAACTGTGGGCAGTCTGATTCAGAGTGGCAATGTCATAATTTCTCTCCGAGGGGGTTAGGCGGCGAGAGAAAAAAGGTGCAGAGGTGAATCTTCTTGTCGAAGGATGAATGCTGGGAATGAACCGCCCCTACTCCCACAACGGATGCGTCCACCTCCACTATGAACTGAAGCTCAGGTTCGGGAATCTGAAGGATGGGGCCAGTGGTGAGGCGAGTCTTGAGGGTATCGAAGGAGTCTTGTGCCTCGTCAGACCAACGGAAGGGGATCTTGGGTGAGGTGAGGGGCGAGAGGGGGGAGGCGATGGAACTAAAGAATCTGATAAACCGCCGATAGAAGTTTGCAAACCCTAGGAAACACTGCAGCTGCTTCCGTGTTTCCGGGGCCGGCCAGGAGGTCACAGCAGAGACCTTGGCTGGATCAATCCGCAGGCAGTCCGTCGTGATGATATATCCCAGGAAGGAGACGGAGGGCGCATGGAACTCGCACTTCTTCGCCTTGACGTACAAGGAGTTGTCCAGGAAGCGGCGGAGAACTGACCGGATGTGGGTGACGTGCTCCTCAAGATTGCGGGAAAGAATCTGGATGTCCTCCAGGTACACAAAGACAAACTTCTTTAACGTGTCCCGCAGCAGGTCGTTGACCAGTGCTTGAAAGACTGCCGGGGCATTGGTCTAGCCCAGGGGTGTCAAACTCATTTTAGCTCAGGGGCCACATGGAGGATAATCTATTCCCAAGTGGGCTGGACCAGTAAAAATATGGCATAATTATATAAAATTAAACATGCTGTGAGCACACCAAACACAGGTTTCCCATTTACTTCCGTGAATAAAAAGGACGATGACCATTTTTCTTGGAAAACTCTGCACTCTGTGTCCACTTTTCGTCTTTTTGACAGAGACATTTTGGGGCAATGAGAGTGCCAAAGCGCATAATGTTGAAAGTATAAGGCAGAACGACAAGGTAGCTCCGGGCTAGCTGCACTACCTGTTTATACTTGCTAACGTAATTGCTATAGCGACTTCTAGTGGACACATTAAGAAGTTTCCTTCTTTGAAAAATAGCAGATAATTTTACGTTACATTCCAAAGCGACTTCCAGTTACACACAATTGTCCAGTAGTTCAATGTACAACAAATTAATCAGTGCCATTCAATGCAATCCATGTAATGCTAGGAAGGATTTTTATAAAAAAAAAAATATATATATGGATAATTTATTTTTTTACAATACTGTACTTCACAAAATCATCAGTGGGCCGTACGTTTGACACCCCTGGTTAGCCGAAGGGCATCACAAGATACTCGTAATGGCCCGTTGGTGTGTTGAAGGCCGTCTTCCACTCATCTCCGTCGCGGATGCAGTCCAGATGGTAGGCATTTCTCAGGTCGAGATTGGTGAAGACCGTTGCCCGCTGGAGCAGCTCAAAGGCAGTGGAGAATGTGTTAGGGGATAGCGGTTCTTCACCGTGATCAGGCCTCGGTAGTCGATACAGGGTCTCAGGGACTTGTCCTTCTTGAACACAAAGAAGAACCCCGCCTCGGCGGGTGACGAGGAGGGTCGGATGATCCCCGCTACTAAAGAATTCTGGATGTACTCCTCCATGGCCTCTCGCTTGGGAGCAGAGAGGGAGTGCAAGCGTCCCTTGGGGGGTGAAGTAACCGGAAGCAGATCAATGGCACAATCGTAGGGACGGTGAGGAGGCAAGGAGGTAGCCTTAGCCCAGGGATGGGCAACTGGCGGCCCGCATCCTCACTCAGTCAGGCCCGCATCCTCACTCAGTCAGGCCCGCACATAATAAAAAAAAAAGAAAAGAATAATAATAATTGATCGAGTTACAGAAAACTCGGTCAAGAAAGATGAGAAGAATTCATAGAATTCGAAGGCAAACCCATGCGTCTAGTTTGCTTAGAAGCGATATCAGTCATTAAAGATATCCACTTAAGTCGCCACTACAACTACTACAACTGCTTGTTGGGTTTGAGTTCATTGAGTTGTTGCACTTAATGTTGGGCCACTGTTTTTCAGTTTTTTGACTTCATTGAATGATGATGTATGTGAGCCCTTTGCACTGATAAAAATACTGACCATTCATGTGGCTGTTTGAGCATGGAAAACATGAAATGAATGTATGTTGGTTCAATTAACATACCGTACATAGGTTATGATTCTGGATGATTTTTTAGGTAGTGGCCATCCCCAAAATGCACCAGAATACAGGAAATCATATCTACCAAATTCAAAATTGTGTAGCTTCTCTCAGCTCACGTTTAGTTGAAGTGTGCAGTCATGTGGCCCTCCGATGGTTATGATGAAAAATGTGGCCCTCTTTATCATGAAAGTTGCCCATCCCTGCCTTAGCCTTATTGAAGGTTTCCCTTAGGTCATGGTAAGCTGCAGTGACCCCGGAGATGTCCGAGGCTGGGGCAGGAACGAGGGGAACAGGCGGCGGTGAAGAAGTCCTAGGACAGGACTGCTGACAGGTCACTCCCCACTCCCGGATGGAACAAGTAGACCAGTCAATGTTGGGGTTGTGCCTGCAAAGCCAGGTATGACTCAAGAGTACAGGCTGGCTGGGTGTAGGCAGAATCATGAACTGGATGGTCTCCCTGTGGCCCCCCTGGCAGGAGCATGTGCACAGGGTTTTTCTGAGAAGTTACCCTCCCTAGCACTTGTCCACCCAGGGCTGGGTCTTCGAGGAGAGGCAGAGTCTACGACGGAGCTCACCAGTATGCCTCTGGCGAGCTCTGTCTTTAAACGGGCACCGATCAGCAAAGAAGATCGGTGGAGATGATGGAGAAGTTGCACAAGAAGGCGTTACAAGTGGTAGGGTCGCCATCATAACGCTCGGGAATTCCCACATTGGGCTCGTGGGGCGAAGGGACGAGAGGTGGAGCGGCGGCGACAACTTGGGCGTTGGCAAATTCCTGGCGGACGTGTTCGCCAGGTCCCGCTGATTCTGTGCTGTGGTAGCGGCCATCACCTGGTGCAGGGCACTCTACTCAGGAGATCCGATCGTCAGCTTGGGCTGGGTCCATTCTTGGCCAGATCGTGCTGTAACGGGGGGGGTTAGGCAGAACCCAATTGCACAGACTGACCATGGTGACAGGGAAGTCCAAAGGTTTATCGTTTGCACAGATGATCAGGATCGGTACTCCTTTGAGGAGTTCAATAATCAGATAACAGCTAGGGGCAACAAAATTGCACATAATAAGGCTAGGGAGGCATGCTGGCAAAAACAGCCAATAGTGTATATTCGTAAGCAGTGATGCCAGTAAGGTGTTACTGGCCTCGGACCACTTTTTTCAGTAACGAGTAATCTAACGCGTTGCTATTTCCAAACCAGTAATCAGATTAATGTTACTCATCAAAGTCTGTCTGTCTGTCTGTCTGTCTGTCTGCCTGTTTGTGCTAGAGTGTGTGAAGCATAAGTCTCCAAAGACTTCATTCTATCAGAGGCGAGTGTCGACCTTGTCTCTCCAAAGTTCGCGCCACCAGTTGTTATTAGCGGCGGAATTAGTCACGAGGTGCTGCGTGTGTGTGTGTGTGTTGCACTGGAGTGACGGCAGCAGAGAGAGTGCGTGGGCGCCTCTACGTTATCACCAGAGAACTAAACCCACGGGGAGGTCCAGCTCGAGCGCTAGAATGCGCTGTTTACGTCACGCACGTGGAGATGCGTCCGGTGAGCGTGCAGTGGTATTTAGTCTGAGCATTAAAAGTTGGCTGAAGCAGTTGAAAGCCAGTCAGTCAGTCAGTGTGTGCACCCAGGGCCGTAGCACCAAATTCTGGGCCCTGTATACAAGAGGCACTGTTCGCCCCCCGCCGAATTCCCCCTACCAGCCCCATGCGCAGAATTATTGAGGAGGGAGGAGGGGGGGGGGGGGGGGGGTGGATCATGATTGTTGCCGAGGGAGGGGGTGGAAGAACAATTGTTTGGGGGGACGCGGGGGGGGGGATGGAAGAACAATTGTTGACAGGGGGGGGGGGGAGTTAGCATTGGCAAAACCGGTTGTCAGTTTTTATTTTGAGGCGGCAGGGGGTGTTGTCGCAGCTAAATGTAACTAATAAAGTAACTTGTAATCTAACTTAGTTACTTTTAAAATCAAGTAATCAGTCAAGTAACTGAGTTACTATAACTAGTAACTAGTAATCAGCAATCTGAATACTTTTTCAAGGTAACTGTGGCAACACTCCTCGTAAGTGAAAAGATTCAGCATATTGCCTAAAAACGATGCCATTAATAGAGATTTCAAATTGCAAAAGCAACGTCCATCCTGCCTTATTCGATACTTTAGGGAATTCACTTTAAATTCACCCTATGACAACCACTAACCATTAGCAGTGGTGGCGTAGTGGATTAATATAAGACATATTCAAATCTCACAGGTCCATCAACATGCCTTTTACCCCCATAGGTGCCGGCACGGTCTTGAGAACATTGGTTCAAGTTTGAAATAAGCACAAAAAAAAAATTCCATAAACTTTAGTGAATGAGTATTCAATATAAAATAAGAATTGGGACTTTTTAAACTTCACATTAATACGCATCACTTGGGAGACGAACTCTGCAACAGTAAGCATTGTCTACATAAGGTCAAACATTGACGATCAAATAGTAAATACCCTCTGATGAGAACCTGTATCTCTCAAAAATAATATTCTCAGGCAATGCCAAGGTATCTGTCCCGAAAGACCCTCTGCGATACCGGGGGCCTCTACGAATAGTCAAATCTCCTAACCTTTATGCCTCCTTTCCTTAACCTTTGTGGCAAACGTCATCGGGTCAAGGAGAGATGAAAAGGTGCTTCCTTTCGAACATAGGAAAAGACAGGACTATTTAAAATGAATTAGACTAAACTGTTCCTAACCAACGTCATTGCACGACAGCGGGTATTGCCGACCTCTAGCCTCTCTAGTCTGAAACTACAATTTTCCCAAGATTGACCAAAACAAGCGCTATTTGATCCAGGCGTTCTTGTCGTATTGATTTCAAGCAGGTTATCGCCAAGAGTGAGAATCACTTGGGTCGGACTTGGCCAACGGGAATATTTTAGGCCACTTAAAATCCAATTTACATGTGAAAAAAAAGATGCTAAACATATGTTGATGTTGAAATTAACCGCTGACATTTTCTTTTCTTATGGTGTATTTTATGTGCTTACTAACCAGCAATAAATGAATTCATTCATGTTCAAATAATTATGTTTCTGGAATTGGTGTCCATCATTATCAATTGTATTTTCTTCTCTTCTATTCTTCTGCTTTACCGCGTCCCTCAAGCGTCTTCGCGTAGAGTCGTAAACGTCGGTGGCATGTTGCTTTAAATATTGCCACCGTAAAAAATGATGGGATACCACTATCTCCTTTCCTTTCGCAAAGGCAGCTCAGGAGTAACCTATGCTAAAGGAGGGTTAAAGGAAGCATCGAGGCTCCTTTCCTAAGCATTTTTAGAACTTGAACCACCTTTCCTCCAAGCACTTACGGGTCATCTCCATAGGAAAGGAAATTTCCTATGCAAAAAAGAGAATTCGTAGAGGCTCCAGCTCCGAGGTCCAAGGGAACACCCATGAAATGGTGACGACATTGTCAAAGGAGGGGCTACGAAGCTGCACACGCCAATCTTACCTGATAAGCTTAGCTGAAAACCTGCTCCCAACCAGGTTTGGTTGACAGCATAAGTCACCATGGTGATACAGCAACGCTAAAAGAGATCGACTTTTGTGTCACAGCTAACCCAGGCTTTGAGCGCAACATACCTTGCTAACCCACTAATTGAAGTTCGTAGTACAGGGTACAGATCAACGGAAACCTGTTTTTTTATTTTCCCCTTCCCCTTAATTTCCTTCTTCCATGCCAGGACAAGGGTTTGGCTTAACACCTCCTGATTTACTCCAGGTCATATTTCCTGCAGTGTAAGACATAATTTAAATCAGTGAGGGAACTTTCAGACAATACAAAAGCATTTAAAAACCATCAGGCTTGAGAGAGGACAAGCATGTAAAGTATTTAAGTTCTGAGCCGAAGTGCCAGCGTTTACATCACGGGTGGAATAGAGCACAGTCCACACAAGGCGTGGCCAGAGAGTCATGTGATTGGTTGGCTGAATAACTCCCCCACCTCATATCTGATGGTTCCTCTGTACATCTGTACAAGAAGAGTCACTTGGACTAAAGGCAAGTCAGCCCCTGAGGCCTGGAGCTCCACCGGTCTGCCCGGGCCACGTTAGAGCCAGGTGGTGTTAACCTTCAGACGGTTAAACGCTGGTTGCTGCCATGCTTTGCTCCACAGAGTCGGGGCGCTCCGGCAGGAAAGCGCTTGGCTTCTCGGACTGTTAGCAAAAGGTTAGGGATGCACTCAGATCTATATAACCCCAGATTTTTGCTGCCTCAAAGCCTTCAGTCTTTTCTATGATATAGAAAATTATATTAAGTCGCTGCTCGTGCGGTCGACCGGTCGGTGCAGAGTAGCTTTGTTTGTTTGCTTGTCTGTAGTCTCTTTGGTGTTACGTGAGTTGAGTTGTGAGAGTGTATCGCGTATTGCGTATTGACTGATGGCCAACTGCTGCCGTTTAGCCCAGTACTTTGTGGTTTGTTGTGTGGGCGTTGGCACAACCTCATTAGCCAGCTAGCTTGGCGTTCACAGCGTTCCAAAGCATGGACTTCACATGGACTTCATGGATTTCCGTACTTCTACTACTCGTATTGGATTATCTACCCTCTACAACATATGGGGATTCAGTCTTCCAGACAACCAGCAGGGACTTTTTACTAAAGCTGCGATACCACTCACACCATGCTGCTGTCACAGACAAGCTGCCGGAGGAGTTACAACGTAAACATCCACCCAACCGGACAGACACCCTGCACAACAATAGAAAGAAGGTGTCGAGACGGGGGAGGAATAAAGGTGGAATTAAAGCAAGACTTAGGCGAGGAGAAAGTAAACACTGCACTCCCCTCTGTGATCCTTGCTAACGTGCGCTCATTGCGCAACAAGACTGACGAACTGCAAGCCAACGTTTTTCATATGTACGAATATCGGACTGATTCCATGCTTGCTTTTACTGAAACGTGGCTGACTGGGAATGACAGCAGTGACAGCCTGCACATAGATGGTTTCGGGTCTCCTATAAGGTTAGGCCGAGACCCTGGACTGACTGGTGTAGAATGTTGGTGTATTTTAGTGTCTCTCTGTTGTTCACATTTCTACTCTAGGGACAAGCCAGGGCCTCTCATACTGACAAGGTGTTCTGCCATTGTTATGTCTCAACAAGGTTGAACCGACCTGGTCCTCCGGGAAATAGCCAGGGCCAGATACCTTATCAATGCTGAGAGTGCGTCTGTTTTCGTGTTATTCATCTATCCCCTTTTTGTATAATACTCGCACCAACCCTTTGGTTCGACGAGAAGGGGGTTCGACAGCCAAGGAACAAGTCATCAAACGGCTCCTCAATGGGTCCACTATAGATTATTCAACCTAAATCTGTATCTCGCTGTATTACATCCTGGAATAAACCATCTATTCAACCCTCTAATCCAACCTGTCAAGCTGCTTTGAATTCGACTTCAAGAATTACTACTACGACTGAAAATACACAACGCAGAGTCTGTCCGAACAGTTTAGAAATAAGCTGAAATCTAACATTTGGTGCCGTGACACCGTCTTGAAGAGAGAGGAGTGAGAAGACGATTGCCTCTGAAGATTGCCCTGTGATCGAGAAGACCGCGCGCCCTGCCTGGGAAGACGTCTGATCAACGCCTGCCCTGCTGAGGGACCCGCATCCACAACGCGGCTGAACCAGCGCATCTCCATGCACCACGTGGGAATCAACAGTGACTGAATCTCATTCCACACTTTCGACCAAGAGAAAAGAACAAGAAAGTAATCTTAAAATAATCTACACACACAAAACCGGTATTATTATTATTTGTTTTACTATTAGGCTGCACTACATTTGCTGAGTAATGAAGTTGTTTCATTAAGAGCTTGACAAAGTGAGAACCTGTATTAGTGATTAAGAGCTCAATAATCACTGAATATACGCCATATGAAATTATTGAATTTGTTTGTTGAATAAGGCCTTTCGTCTGGGCTAGAGTCCTAGAAGCTGGGCTAGAGTCCCAGAAGCTGGGCTAGAGTCCTAGAATATTGTAATAGCATGTCATTCAAGTGATTTGTTCATCTTTGCTAGTTTGTCAATGTTGATACGTGTCCTGAATATAACTTAAGACGTTTGGTTTTGCTCAGGGGTTTTGTTTTACGACTTGTCAGACAAGGAGTGAAACCGTATTTGTATTGAATTCACTGGTGAGGTTACATGAATCGCTAGAGTTTTTTTGTTTGTGCTATGTTGTTTTGATCCCCGCCGAGGAATCAGATATTGTTTTTTATCCCTGCCGAGGAATCACATATATTGTTTTTTAATCGAAGAGGGAAAAAGTGTGCCATCATCTGTTGTTGGCATCCCGAGCTCCGTGGGAGACGTTTATTTGTTTTTTCTAAAGCAGCGATTGGTCGCTAGTTTTAGCTTTGCATAGGAAAAAAAATATAGAAACAATGCCGAAAGGCAAGGCTTCCCAACTGGGACAACCGTAGCTGCACAATGGCAGAGATCAAGGAGTTCGGAGAAAAGGTGGATCGAGATGAAGAAGTCAGGATTTGATTCCTGGCTGACGAGAAGAAGGAAATGGCCAGGGAACGAGAAAGATTCCCCCAGTCCAACAGGGATAGAGAACGATCCCCCCAGCCAGTCAGACAGAGAGAACCTCGACCATGCCACAACTGCGGACAAAATGGACACTGGCAAAGAGAATGTAAAGCCCCTCGAAAGATGTACCGTGACCGCTCCAACGAGAGAGTAGGGGAAGAAAACCGCTCAGACAAAATGAGGGAACTATTGAAGAAGTTACAGGCGAAGAGTGTTGAAGAACTCAGCCGCATATGCGATTCAATGTCGGAAACCAACAATAACACAGACTTGGAATGACACTCGTTAGATTTGGCACGCAAAATGACTGATACGGGGTGAAGAGGAGGGAGTGTTTGTTATTTTCATTCCTTTATTTTCACGAGAGGTTAGTCTTCGAAAGATGCTAGGACTTTTGTCACCTTTGTCGCCTATCTAAGTGAGAATTCATGTTGGTTCCTTCTTGACACAACTGCTCAGCTTTAGATTAGCCCATTACTTTGACCGACAGTGGGAACTTCAGTCGCATGCTTTGACTGTCATGAAGACAGAAGAGAGGCACTTCGCTGACGCTGTTGCAGAGCACTTTATGCAAGTAGCTAGGGAGTGGGACATCGAACACAAAGTTGTCTCACTGACCACAGATAGTGCACGCAACATGATTGCAGCGGCCAGGCAGCTCCCTTTTGAGCACATGCCGTGCATCGCACACAGTGTTCACCGAGCAGTTATGGTTGCTCTAAACAACAGCGCGTTTGACAGCGCATTGGCAAAATGCAGAAAAGTTGTGGGACACTTTAAGCACAGCCCAGCAAACCAAGCGGAGCTCGAGCTGAAACTAGTAAAATATCACCAGAAGAAAGAGCCACTCGCACAGGAAGTGTCGACCAGATGGAATAGTACCCTGGAAATGATCAAGCGTGTTCAGCGTAATGCTGAACCTCTGAGAGATGCACTGGCCCTGCACACAACCAACGTCGCCATGCCAACCGCTACTGAGCTGGAGAAAATGAAGAAGCTCGAAGCTCTGCTGGAGCACTGCAGGTAATTAATTGTGTATCCGTGTCGTGTGTATATCTGTTAGATTGTTTAATAATCAAAGTAGGTCTGTGTCATGAACAGTAACGTAAAGTGTGTGTGTGTGTGTGTGTGTGTGTGTGTGTGTGTGTGTGTGTGTGTGTGTGTGTGTGTGTGTGTGTGTGTGTGTGTGTGTGTGTGTGTGTGTGTGTGTGTGTGTGTGTGTACGTACTACAGTAGGCGTAAATAGTTCCCCACTAAAGTGCTTCTCTTTATTAATGCAGGTATGTGTCTGAACTTCTGGGAGGAGAGCAGTTTGTGTCTTGCTCAGTTGTGCTGCCAGCACTGTGTCACCTGTCAAGAGTGATTGAAGTCACTGAGGACGACCCAGCTTACATGATCAAGTTCAAGGGAACCTTCGCAGCAGACATGGAGGGTCGCAAGGAGAAGACCAACATCACATGGCTGAGAGTTGCTACATCACTTGACCCAAGGTCAGATTGCCATACTTCATTCTTACACTAATCCTCATTCTCAGCATTGTGTTTCTCTCAGTGTGTTTGTTTTGTTAGGTTGCTTGCTTCTTTTTTTTTACTTTGTATTTTATTTTTTAATTTAGCTCGGTAGAGATAGGGATATTGTCACAATTTTGTTATACCTGCACCTGTACTTGTATTAAAGTTGATTTCAATTCATTTCAAGGTTTAAGGACCTCAAGTGTCTGAGCAAACCCGAAAGGGTTGAAGTGTGGAGAACAGTCCGCGCCTTGCTCCAGGAGATGCAGAGGGAGAGGCCTGCACAGCCAGATAACCAGGTCACGCCTGAGCCTCCTAAGAATAAACTAAATCTCATGCTTGCACACGAGTCTTCGTCTGATGAAGAGGAGGACTATATTCAGCAATGTCTGGAGCGCTACAAGGCGGAGCCTCGAACCGGCATGGATAACTCTCCCCAGGAATGGTGGTCCACACATGAAGGGGCTCACACTGAAATGGCCTGCCTTGCACGCATGTACTTGGCAACACCGGCCACATCAGTACCTTGTGAAAGGTTGTTTTCAATCTCTGGGCATGTTGTGCAGAAAAAGCGGGCTTGCTTGTTGCCTGAAAACGTCAACAGGCTGGTCTGTTTGAGCAATTGGCTCAAAATAAAAAAGAAGTAGCCTGACTGCAATGTTCATGGCAGTATGTTCGTATGTTCGTTTAATTGCACTATAGGCTGAGTCCTAGTTTACCTTAGAAAGAAGCAGTAGCCTGACTGCAATGTTCAAGGCAGTATGTTCGTATGTTCATCGTTTGATTGCACTATAGGCTGAGTCCAAGTTTACCTTTGCACTTTGTAATTTTTTTGGTATTTTTGATCAGTATGCCAATGTTGTTTTTAATAAAGAAACATTTGCACAAGGCAAGCTGATGCACTTCTCCAAGTTGATAAGAGCATTAAAATGAAAATTAATGGGACAAAGAAATCAAGGGATATTTAGCATAGGAAATAATTTGTGATTAATCGCGATTAATCAGAGTTAACTATGACATAAATGCGATTAATCATGATTAAATATTTTAATCGCTTGACAGCTCTAAAAAGAACACAACTCCAGGACCTGACAACATCTGTGGGCAGACCCTATGGCACTGTACTGAGCAGCTGGGAGGTGTGTGCCAGCATCTGTTCCAGGGCTCTTTGACCAGCAGCACAGTCCCTGCGATGTGGAAACACTCAACAGTGATTCCCATCCCAAAGAAGGTCACCACTAAGGTCCTGAATGACCTCAGACCTGTGGCTCTCACCTCTCTGGTCATGAAGGCCATGAAAAGAATCATCAAGGATCACATCTGGCAACTGGCTCGATGATGGACCCACTGCAGTTTGCTAAGCAGGCTGGTAGGGGAGTTGATGACGCGAAAATATTGATCATAAACACCATCCACAAGCATCTTGTAATCCCCAAGACCACAGCAAGACTTCTGTTTGCAGACTTCTCATCGGCATTCAACAGCATGCAGCCACACATTCTGGCTGAGAAGCTCATCACACGCTTCCATCTCAACCACCAACTCACTCTGCTGATTATTGACTTCCTCACCAACAGGTCACAGAGGGTGTTGGTGAACCACACCCTGTCCGATACCCTCTTCACCTCCACGGGCTCTCCACAAGGATGTGTCCTCTCCCCACTCCTCTTCATTCTCTACACAGATGACTGCAGATCCACCCAGCCTGATTGTCACTTTGTGAAATTTGCTGATGACACAGTCCTCCTGTCTCTGCTTCCCAGCCACACACAACATCACAGCTCAGCTCTGCAGGACTTTACAGAATGGTGTGAAGGCTCTGGTCTTGAGCTCAACATCACTAAAACCAAGGATATGATTGTGACCTTCTCCCCCAAACAGAAACAGATGGCTGAGGCAGTCACCACTATCATCCAGGGGGAGCCAGTGGAGACAGTAGAAGAATACAATTACCTGGGAACATTATTTGACAACCTGCTGGAGTTCTCCTCTAACACAGAGGGAATCCTTAAAAAGTGCCATCAGAGACAATACCTACTCAGGAAGCTGAAATCATTTGGGATCAATAAGGACATTCTCACCACATTCTATTATGCCTTCATTGAAAATGTAATAACCTTTTTCTTTCACTAGCTGGTTCCACTCCATCACCCTGCAAAACAAGAACCGCCTGTTGAATGTGGTTAAGGTCTGCTCAAAGATCATTGGGCAGCCTGTCCGAGCTCTCTCGCCCCTATATGACCAACAGACTGTAAAATCTGCCCATAGGATTCTTCATGCCCCCTCCCATATCCTGTTTACTGAGTTTGAGTGGCTCCCCTCAGGACGCAGACTCCGCTGTCCATTCTGTCGGAAACAAAGGAGGGAGGCAACCTTCATCCCCAGGGCTGTCCAGCTCCTTAATGCTGACTACTAACTTAACATGCAGAATAACATGTTGCAATGCACTTTATAATGGGTGTGAGTGCGATGCGTGTGTTGTTGATCATACAGTGTGTGGTTGCTTATGTTTGTTGACTGTGTCTTGTGTTTTTTAAGCTACTGTCATGTGCCCCCTTTAAATTGCCCCTCGTGGACGAATAAAGTGATTTGAATTGAATTGAGTCTCACAAAATATAGAAATTAGCTTGCAGGATACAAAGTGTGCACACACACACACACACACACAAACATACACAGCAGGTGGGTGTGCACACACACGCGCACACACACACACACACACACACACACACACACACACACACACACACACACACACACACACACACACACACACACACACACACACATACACACACACCCATACGTATAGTCTCCAACCCCCAGCCTCATTAGCCACAGCAGTAATTTATCAGAAGAATAAATGAGGGGCGTACGCCAGCCCTACAGGGAAATAAAAAACAACAACTTTCTTTCCTCTCCATTTGGCTAAACAGGTAAATAACATTTAACCTCAGATTTAAAAGGGAATCCAATTCATGTAACCTGCATTTAGAATCCATTCCGGCCCCATGGATTAGGTCGGTTGATAAACACAGGGTCTGTGGGCTAGTCAGAGGTCATTACGTTTAAAAAACCATTATTGAGGCTCTGATTGCAGCTGTGTGTGTCTATATGTCAAACAATGCATCCATCCTTGGTGGTCGTTTCCTCACGACACCTTGCTCCAGTACATGATGTGCTAATTGGTTTAAATGCCCGTTTAATTCTGTCAAATAAATCGGAAATCGGTTTGCGAACGAGCAACACATGTTTAACATGCATCCCCTAATTAGCATTGGGATTTGATTGGCTGCCACCTGTGCAACCACTCGCTGCAAGGAAATGGCATGTGAGGTAATTGCGCTGCTCTCTGTGTGTGTAAATCAATGGATCTCTCTGTACAGCAGAGCCGCTGCTCTCTCAAGAGAGGCGTGCATCACGCTCATGTCCTTAGAGCAGGGGTTCTCAAAGTTTTGACAGCTGAGGGCCAATTTAGGAAAAGAAAATAGGCGGCAAACGCCATCGGCGTCCCAGTGGTGAAATTTTTTTTTTACCGTGGACCTCTGGGAGTGAGGTCAAGTGGGGTCTAAATCACGAAACTGAGGTTCATCCTTTCAAAGTAATGTACAGTTGGATTAAAACTAACAAATGTAAATGGATTTAATTGAAAGCTAGAGAGAGTCGACTTTTCTCTTTATATTTATTTATTTTTGTTTAAATTAATATTGATAAAATAATAATAATAAAAAATATATATATATTTTTATTTTTACTTACATCTGTATGTCATTGCGGGCCGTCAGGAATGTTTCTGAGGACCGCCATTGGCCCGCGGGCCACACTTTGAGAACCAATGCCTTAGAGGCTTCATCATGAAGAGCCTTGTACTAGAATATCACCTTCACACCTGCTGGACCAATAGGGGACCTTTATGACCCCAGAAAGAAAGGACTTGGTGTTATCCATTTGTATGGTACGCCGGTACGTACAAGTCGTAAGTTGTAAATCTTCCAGCTTTCTTGCGGCATTTGCGGAGGCATGACCCCTTTTGGTCGTAGTAGCTTCCCGTTTCTCATTGGCTAGTCATTGTTATTGTTAGCTACATTAGCTTCTTTAGCAAACCAGGTTGAAAACAAACAACACAATTTTACATTGTATTGCACGCACAGCAAGACCGTGCAAAGAATAAATTGGTGACCGTCATAATGTAGCAATGTAATCAAGTGTGTAAGAGCATTTAAAATCTATATTAAAATTACCAACATGATACAAATACAAAGAAATAAATCTCTTTACAGGCGCAGCCATTTTTGTTGACGAGTAGTATGGTCGGCCTCACTGAACTCGCTCTACTTTGAGAATAGTGAGTGGGACTGACCAAAAGGGGGCGTGCCTCAGGGAAATGCCACAAGAAAGCTGGGAGATTTGCAATTTACGACTTGCACGCATCCGCGTACCATCCAAATGGATTGCAGCATTATTTTTGGTCCTTCCATTGTTTCACTAAAAACATGTAATGTGGTGACTCACAGATCTTGGTGCATGTGCTTGTGTGTGTGAGTGTCTCTATGAGAGTGAAGAAGTCTGAGAGAGATAGAGAAAAAGAGAGTGGGTGAGGGAGAGAAATTGTAATTAGCCTCATTGATTCTTTTGTAACATGAATATGTCTGGAAATACTCAACCCCCAGTCTCCCCCCCACACACTCACACACACACACACACACACACACACACACACACACACACACACACACACACACACACACACACACACACACACACACACACACACACACACACACAGCGGATCGACCCATACATACAGGAAGAAGAGAGACTTGCGTAAATGTTAAATGCCACCAATGTACGTCTCTAAATGTCTCCATTAGTTTGAGGCCAAAAGTGTGAACAATTGAAATGTGGTCCATAAATCAGCAGATGTTACGTGTCCTAACGAGTCTTATCGGTTTCTAACGAGCAGAGGATGGGTTTCGGCAAATGTTGAGTGGCACATACTAAAGCCTTGTCTTTGGCTTTTCGTAGTTAGGAGAGAGAGAGAGAGAGAGAGAGAGAGAGAGAGAGAGAGAGAGAGAGAGAGAGAGAGAGAGAGAGAGAGAGAGAGAGAGAGAGAGAATGGCCAATAACAAGACAGTATATTCATGTGTGAGTGTGTGTTATCTGTGCATGTGCTTGTCTAAGTGTGCATTAGATGAGCCTATGTGTGAGCGTGAGGTGAAAATGTGTTTCCAATCCACTGGGTTTTCACTAGGAAACAAAGTGGATTGGCAGTGACCCGTGAAACACACACACACACACACACACACACACACACACACACACACACACACACACACACACACACACACACACACACATAGTTGAACACAGATACAGATGCCATCTCCCCCTCCACACAGCAGCAGCCCCCTGGCCGTGTCCTGCAGCGGGAGGCTTTCACCGGCTGCCTGCCACAGCCCAGCAGGGGGGCGGATGGAGAGATGGAAGGGATTTCCCAGGCAATCAGTGTTCATTCACGGATTCAGGAAGGGAGATTTCTGCCAGAATGACCCAGGCTGCAGCGGGGGGGACACTTTGCTCTGGGGGCTGCTGCCTTGGTTCAGACCCGCTCAGCCAACGTACACTCAGGGTGCACCTAGGTCTGGGAATTCCTGTTTCTTCAGCATGGCTCAGAACGACTCAGAACTGCTCAGAACTCCTCAGAACTGCTCAGAACATCTCAGAACGCCTCTGAACATCTCAGAACTCCTCAGAAAATCTCAGAACTCCTCAGAGATGCTCGGAACTGCGGCACATCTCATTTAATTAATTTATCTAGCATGAGCGAACATGCCTCCCCTTTCCAAACAATACATTGTGTCAATAACAATAAATCCCAAGAGGAGCCAGACAGACAACCCTGTCTCATCAAAATTACGTTCCCAGAGAACTATTCGGCATTCTCAATTACGTTTGGCAAAAAACGTATTTTGACCGTGATTACGTTTTATTGAACGTATCGCAAATACGTTCGTTCTTTTTTCGTATTTTTTGCCATTTATTTACTTCTAGGATTATGTTTGGTTGAAACGTATCCCAGATATGTTAAATGTCAACGTATAGTACATTATTGTCATTAAGGCATATTTCCATTTCGGGGAACGTTTCATTTAACGTATTTTGTCTGAAACACGTATCTTGGCCGTGAATACGTTTTATTGAACAACCAACAAGGTTGTAAAATACATAAATTCCTGGTTAATACATGAATTATAATTATTTGGAAACTTCCCATCACTGCCAGTACGGCGAAGGTGACGGTGATGCAGGGTTGCAAGCTTCACGGTTTGTTTTAAAAACGGAGTCGCGGGTGTAAACCTCAAATGCGCGGGTCACGGTTCTCTTGGGTATTTCAAAACCCAGCGCAGAAACAGTTGGGGTCAGGGACGCGGGAAGTGGGGGTGCTTAAAGGGACACTATGTAATATTTTGAGTAATTTATTACCTCAAATCAACATATTCATTCATAAATAAGTCCTCATTGGTGTAAAATGATCTCTGCCAAAAATCTCACTTATCCTCCTGAGCGAAGAATAATTAATATTAATATCAATATGGTTACATAGGACGGGTAAGCTTCATGGAGGCTTCCATTTTCTTCCGGTCTATGAGCTGCCGAGAGGGTCAAAAAGCACTACGTCGTACAGGAATTGCAAACGCGTTTTCACTCTGAGCCAGCGTGACGGTGGAACAGAGCTTCGTTTAGCGAGACGAGTTTTACCGGCAAATTTGAACATGCACCGCATTTTTTTCAAAGACCATAGTTATGCCACGCCACAGGAGAAGGAATCATCGTCGCCAAAAAAACGACGATGTGTAAGCAAAGCATGTATAACATGGTTTTTCATGGCAACGAGATGCGGGGCGCTATGTTTGAGCGACTCGTCATTGAAAGGCTACTTTATTACATATTTAATTTACTTTTTCACATTTTTGTCGAGTTTAAATCGTGACAATATTCTTATGACTTATGGATACTGTCAAATGCGTTGGAGGAATTCAAAAGCCATTCTTCATCAAGTTATGGAGGTTTATTCTCTGCTGGGGTCACCACGTATCCAAATCCACCGAGACGCACTTAGGCTAGAGCGGACCTTCTGGAGCTTCAACTCGCTTGCGAGACAGTTGATTTATCACCCGAACAACTGGATTTCATACCAACAACTCTGATAAAGAAGACAATACGGAGGAAAAGAAGATCGAGAGGAGGAATTAGGAACAGGATAGGAGACGAGGAAGTAAACTCGTTGCCAGGGCGACTAACTGGCGGCGCGCAGTCGCAGCGGCCCCTCTTGAGATCTGTGAGATTGAGATTGAATGTTTGAGTGTGAGACGTCCTACGACGAACGTAGTTTATGACAGGGAAACAATATTAAACATTAGGACATTGAGAGCGAGTAACATCACTGGCATTCGCTGGCATCTGGACATACTACGCAAACACAGGATACTAACGGACACGGTGACACTGTGCCCGCAACTGCCCGGAGGAGGAAGCAGCAGAGACGGGGTGGACGTAAACAAACTGAACAGCTTCTTTCAGCTCCTACCCTCCAAGAAGCGCTATCGCAGCTTAAGATGCTCCACCACCAGGCTGCGGAACAGCTTCCTAACTCAAGCTGTCAGGATGCTCAATGCACCAGCGTCCCAGATCTTCTCACTGGACTTTATTTATTATTTATTCATCATTGGGACGTTTGTTTGTTTGAAATGTATGTTGATCTTGATCCGTGAGAAACGCCTTCTCGTTTTGTTGTTCAATCAACAAAATGACAATAAATTTGATTTGATTTGATTCCGTTAGTTACAATGTAAATTGTTGGTATTTAGAATACTGTTACATTGTTGAAATCAACGGGTTACAATGCGTTGATTAGGATGCGTGCTCAGCCGCACGCATTATGGGAATTATTGTTTTGATTATCGTAACTCCAAGACTACCAAAGGCTATGTCAACTTTTATGTTATGACATTTTATGTAATCTGACATTAAATGACCTACTGTTATTTATCATCTGTATAGTTATTTGTCATGTTGGAAAGTCCACAACTGCTGGAGTCAAGTTCGTTGTCTGTAAGAATGCTTGGTCAATAAACCTGATCTGATTTGTCCATCTAATTTGTCCAGTTGTCCACGAACCTCATCATCACTCGAATGACTCGATGAGGTAGCCTAGTAGGTGTCATGTCACAGCTTCTTGAACCTCATCATCACTCGAATGACTCGATGAGGTAGCCTAGTAGGTGTCATGTCACAGCTTCTTGGCACATACTGCCCACCGTAGTTTTTGGACAAGCGAGCACTATTAGTTTGAATGCAATATACAATTGTACCACTAGATGGGAGTAATTTTTACACAGTGTCCCTTTAACGTGCTGCAGCACCCCCCTGGCGGTCCCTGGCTGTAACTACGAGAGAACGTTTTCTGAACAAATCAATACTTTTTTTTTTTAGAGTAGAATTTTATCATGCAACATTATTTTTCATGAAATTATTGACATCCACCGTTTTTGTTATATTTATCATATTAGCATTTCATTTTATTTAGGACATTGTCTGTGTAGGCTGACGTAGGCTATGACGCACAACGCAGAACAATGCTATGTGCGCGACGGGAAAATTCGAAAAGTCAAGCTTGTTACAAGTGCAATGTGTCTCAGAAAATAAGTATTTTCCGATTTTTTTGGCCCCAAGAAGGCAAAACTTCGCGATCAAAACACCAGCCGGACATCCAATTCCCTGCATTCCGTATGTGATCTGTCCATAGCTGAATATGGTACTATGCTGATTTTACATAAGCATGTTGGTGTTCAACATCTGTTGTAGTGCAAAACAACAGGTGTAAAATGTTGCTGGCCATATTAATAGACACGTTGAATGTTATTGTTTTGATTCTGGAATCCCGCACGTAAACTGGTTGGCAAAAAAAGAGCAAAGACGGACGGTTCACTTGACGGAGAAATCTTCACTTTCCTCATATCAGACAACTCGTAACTCTGGATGAAAATGAAGACTTTCTTTTACTGTCACTTTCCTTTGTAAACCTTTAGAAAGAACCTCCTGAATCCTTGTTATAACGCTGTGTATAATCCCGGACCGCAACAGCTTGTCGGCATGTTGTTAGTGTGTGAAATTCAGCACAGTATCAGCTGAGTTGACTCTAATTTCCACATTGTTTACTTGCTGACGTTTGTGAATAACAGTGGCTAGTTGGTAGAGTTAGTCTTTTTACACACCAGAAGAGTGTTTATCAGAGCGGAGCCCTGAATGTGACGTCACCCTTCATCTCGTCTCTGTAAACATTGGATGTTGCGCAGCATTTATTATGACGTCATTATATAGACTCTCTCTCAGCACCCCCCACTCGGACTGACTTCCCGCGTCCCTGGTTGGGGTGTAATATGTATTGTATAATCTTCTTGAAAACAGAACTATTAAAAATCAGAACTATTAAAAACCAGATGATGGGCGGGGTTGGGCAGTGGACACACACACACACACCAACCCGGTATCACGCCAAGGCGTGAAATAGATCCACATCGCAAGCCGTGTTCAGGGTCACGCTTTGCCTGACCAAAGCGTGAGGAGTACACGCTTTCTTCTCCATTCTAAATGAATGGAGGAATAGCACCAACAGGGGGCGAGACGTTCTCCTAGCATTTGGTGAAATTGTTACGTAGCCTATATTAATCTTTATTATCTGAATGGGAAATGCAATATTTTAGGACAGATACACCATTAAACATGTTTCTAAAAACATTTCTAGCGAGAAATACACTTTTTCCTTGAATAATCTTCAGTCAGTGAATGTGTCTAGGCCTATGATCTTTATTAATCTTTATTATCTGAATGGGAAATGCAATATTTTAGGACAGAATCACCATTAAACGTGTTTCGAATTACATTTCTATCGATAAATGCACTTTTTCCTTGAATAATCTTCAGTCAGTGAATGTGTCTAGGCCTATGATCTTTATTAATCTTTATTATCTGAATGGGAAATGCAATATTTTTGGACCGATTCACCATTAAACGTCTTTCTAATAACATTTCTAGCGAGAAATATACTTTTTACTTGCATCATCTTCAGTCAGTAATTGTGTCTGATCTTTAGTTTTATAGTTATTAGGGAGATTTTATCGGCTCGCTCGCATGTTTCAACAACGTCAGGTTGCTAGGGACGCTGCTTTTGCTAAACTAGCAGCTCACGTGTTTCCTGTGTTTGTGTTATTAAACCGTTACTTTATATAACTTTTAATGATCTTGTTAGAAACACGTATATCCGACCCAGCCAACCCAGTCACCAAAAGCATACGTTGACAACGTTTTCGTGAACACTGAATTACGTCGCATTTCCACACAAAATAGCGTGTTATACACACACACACACACACACAAACACACACACACACACACACACACACAATGCATTTCGCTGCTAAAACAAACAAAATAACAACAAAAATAAAACAAAAAAATATTCACCCAAATATTATTGCTTTCAAAACATTGGCCAAGATGGAATGTCTTTTTTATTTGGGCTGCTAAAAGACTGGCCAAAAGACTTGTATGCTATGGCAGAATAAAGAATAAATTCATGCATTATCATTCAACTTGAACATGTGTTTTTACAGTAGGCCTATAGAGTGGTGGAGGGATGACTATGTTGGCCAACCCGGAAGTGAGCGTCGCACTGGGTTCCCTTGACAAAAAGCCAACGAGTTTTTCCATTGGATTTTGGATTATTGCAGAAAAATTAGCATCTTTGAAGCACCTCCTCAAAAACAGAAAATAAATAAAACGAACCGTGCTCCAAAGAACGAAATGTAAACCACTGCATTCTGAACGGGAGTGTTTCTCAGATTTTTCCATGCTACACAGAAAGAAATGTAAACCCATGCAAATAAAGACTTCATGGTCATAATCATTTAAATATCAATAATCTCCTGAGTGTGTAGGGTGGTATTCTATTTTTTTCTACGGGGCTGCATCCAGTCACTTGACCGTCATGGTTGCTATGGTGGTCGCTATCGACCGCTCCCTCTAATCCTTACATGGCTCTAAAAATGGTTTAAAAATAGACAGATATTCCAAGGTATCCTTAAAAGGCAGCTTGGATGTTTTTATTTTCCTCAGTTTAGTCTTCTTCTATAAGCTATTTTTGAAAGCAAAACACCAAGCTCATTGATTTAACGAGGCAGGGTTATTTGAAACAATTTATTCAATAAATATTTATGAGAGGTCATTCCTTCTCCTGAGTTTGCTTCCTATTTATGTCTAGTGTACACCCCTACTGTCCACAAGCATCCCCCCCCCCTCCCCATATGGATTTGGAGAATTGTTTACACGTCCCAGTGGTGGAGGTATCATATATATGAAAGATGGCATTCAATTATACTACAATGATCAATTAGGAGGCCGAAGCCCTAAAGGAAGTGATGCAATAGGTGACTGAGTCAACAACATTTAAGTAAGCTGTACCTTGGGGTCTCTTATATATCAAAGGGGGTCTCAAAGGACGCATATACGCTTCAACCTGTGGCTCCAGCCATACAGGAAATGACTCAGCAAGTGCTCCATCTCGTTTCACCTCACCCAGCGGCTGGCTTGCAAGACTTCCCAGACCTACACCCTAGCCATCCAACATGCATATCTGAGAATCAGGCCTCTCTTTAATAATGACAAAAAGTTATGAGAGAAATACACATTCACTTTTTGTTATAAGCGGCGTGGTGCCGGCTCCTTTTGACCTTTGACAAGTTCTAGATTTGAAACCACCTCTGAGGGTGGTTTCAGAAGTTTACGGTTTCGGTCAGCGGATTCGCCGGCTTCGTGTGGACGGAAGGCCGAACTGTGCAAGACCTTTGTGGTTTCGCCACGAAATCGGCTTTGTGTGGACGGGGCCTAATAAAAGGGGCTGCAAAATACCAGTCAGCTCTACCTTTATATTTTCTCGCCACGATCTTGCTTCTTCTCCACATGCAGAGAGGTAATAATGCTGAGCATGTGCATAGCAAGTGCATTACTGTACGTTCTTTAAAAAAAGTTTTTCAGAGTGGGTTTATCTAGAATTTAATGTGCCGATTAAAAGTTTTACTCAAAATCCATAGGTACAATTTGACAGATCAATATTTCCGGGTTATGGAGTCATGATGTAAAAACCACCTCCCTGACAGTTCAGAGAAAGGCTTTGTTGGACTTTATTCACCGTGTTGAACAGGAACATTTCAATAATTGTAATAAATAAAAATACAAAACTATAGACACTCAAATAAAAAAAACATTATTGTGAAAACTGAACAAATTGAACATTCATCATTGCCTTCCTTGGGAGTTAGTATGAGTGTCAGTGTGTGCATGTGATTGATAGTGTGAGTCTGAGTGTGAGTATGAATGTGACTGTCCATGATTCATTGTGGATGTGTTATTTCTGCAAATTCATACATTTGGTGTTTTGAAGTAGTGGAGAGAGTAAACCCGCTGGCCCCTCAGTCTGCTCATCAGTTCTCCGACCTGCAGGGGAGATAGAGAGGCATCGTCATGCAGAACATATTGCGGCTCTCATCAGACTCAGTTCAACAAGACCGGAGAAGCAATGCCAGGGCAGGAGGGGGGTGGGAGTTACCACACTCACACTCACACTCACACACAAACACACACACACACACACACACACACACACACACACACACACACACACACACACACACACACACACACACACACACACACACACACACACACACACACACACGTCTCTGCCACCAGTCGGTGAGTGTAATTTGCTGACGGTCCCTAAAACAGGTAGCAGTCAGAACGTAAATGACGTTGTTGCACAGACATCGATGGCGCCAACATGTGTTTGTGATTTTTCGCGATACGGTGTCCTAAACCGTCCTCAACATACTAAGCCCGTAATGTATTGCACTTATGTTGATGAATCCGATTGGGTGGTAAACCGAATATCTGGCGAATATCAAACCGGAGGCTAACTTGCACCTGTTGAGGTGGAATGCTCCGGTAGAGCTGCTCTTTAGCATCGCGCTAACCGGGGCTAACAGAGCCTGTCTCTTCCCGTCCTATTAACTGTACTTATGGGAGAGAGCCCGATTAAATCTGGATATTTTAATAAATTGGGTGCTATAGGTTTTAGGCAACATGTCCGAGTTGTTTGAATGACAGAAGCTCCGCTTGCTCGATGCTAAAGTGCTAACCGGAGCTAACAGCCTGTCCCCTCCCGTCCTATTAACTGTATTTATGGCTATGCCTTTTTCTCTTTTCAATATGACCAAACACAATGGCCAGAGGACCAGCATCCTTTTTTAACTAAGAAACAAAATAATCTTTGAGTTCTAAATGTTCTAGAAATGTTCATTAATTGACAGTCCTAATGTTTATTTTCTTGTCTTCTGATTCTTTATTACAGTATGGAAGGGGAGATTTGGAGGTACCTGGTCAGGTCTTTGTCAGCCTTCAAATCCCAGATGTGGAGACTGCAGGGATACCTCACAGAGAAGACACTAAAGAGCCACCTCTCATTCATCGAGTGGACTCATTGGTTTGCGAATGACCACAAAGATGCTCCCATAGGCAGATTGCTGCATGGCATTCACCACTTATTCAAATTGAAGAGGTTGAAGCAGTCTTCCTTGTGGTCACTTGCCATAACACTGTCATGTGTTTTATGAAAACACCATCAGTAACATTTAAATTGAGTTGATGTGGACGGCTCTTTTTTTTGTCAGATTTTTTCAGTGTTCAGTGCCTGTTTGTGAGATATGCATTGTTTGAAAGATAAGCCTTTGATTTTGTTTAATTTTAATATGCCTTTCATCAACAGTGGTTTGGGGTTTTATAACAACAATTAAAGTGCTTAACTACTGGTGAACGATGTTGCAGAACATATATGGTTTGTGTTGATTGCATGGAAAAGGGAATAACCAATTACAACTTATATGGTAAGAGCCTGGTAATACCATGGAAACAAACAAGGCTTCCTTTTACAGTACAGTTTCAGCTTAATTACTGGGTAAATTGTCGTGTTTTACTTGGTTACGTCGCAGAACGTACATGGTAAAAGTTTGTGTTGAATGCATGGAAAAGGGAATAATGTATTACAAATTATATGGTAAGAACCTGGTAATACCATGGAAACAAACAAGGCTTCCTTTTACAGTACAGTTTCAGCTTACTTAGTGGGTATATTGGTGTGTTTTACTTGGTAACGTCGCAGAACGTACATGGTTCAAGTTTGTTGACTGCATGGAAAAGGGAATGTATTACAAATTATATGGTAAGAACCTGGTAATATATATATATATATATATATATATATATAGTAGAACTGACGTCAGCTGGAGAGGACGCTGGCGCTGTCTGTTCGCCGCTTCTCCAAGCAATTTTTTGGCCAATTTTATTTTAAAAAGTGATTTTTTGTGGACACATAATCTCTACTTGGTTCCCTGCAAGCTACATCAGCGACGAAAAGCAAGCTTATGGACTGTCTTTAGTTGTTCCAGTGTTATTGTGAAGAGCCGTGTAGCTCACTTGCTATATTGGCGTCCGTAGCAACGGCTAAAAACAACGGCTAAAAACAAGTAGCCGATGTGATTTTCCTGGTCACTGCTGGCGTTTTTTTCGGTGATCCTGGTGAGGAATATGCCCTGGTCAACCTGCTAAGCTGTCTCTACTGTCTGGTGGATTTTCTGCACTGCCTCCCAGCTCTTCCCCAGATGCTTCGGGTCCGTACCTAGCTGCTAACAGGCTAACATCACTCTGGCTGGTTCGATGTTGACGTACTTCGCCCCACAGCTGCTGAAGTACAACAATTGCTCCATCCCACCCTGTATTCCCACCATTAAGCAGCTAGGACTATTGCGTAGACCTCGATATATCCACACAGGCTCAGGGAGAAACTTTATTTATGGTCAGCCTGCCGGCTTCATCACATCCATCAGGTCCGCTGAGACGGCTGAGGGCAAAAGACACAACATCGCGAGATCCCCGCACTCCCGGCTGGATAGATTTCATGGAGTGGATTCCAACTTGCGCGGAGTGGATTTTAAGGCTCTGCGACCTGTACAGAGAATAACCCCACAGTCACTGGTCAAATTTGAACTTTTCAACACTCAATCCATAAATAATAAATCCAGCTTGATTGAAGAGCATATCAGGGAAAAAGGACTTGACTTCATGTGTCTAACAGAAACCTGGCACCAGCCAGAGGTTTACTCTGCCCTAAACAAAGCCTGTCCCCCAGGCTACAGTTACTTGGAGGCAGCCCGCAGAACTGGACGCAGTGGTGGCCTAGCTGTCATCCACAAACAGGACCTGGAGTTGTCCCCCATGGTGCTGCCTACAACTTCCTCCTGTGAATGTCTTGCATTCACATCAGTGGCGGCTGCTGGTCTTTTAAAGAGGGGAAGCTCATTTTCATCAAAATAGTTGTCAATTTATTTATACCTCAATCCGGCCCGCCGTTCCTTTTCAAGAAAATGGTCTGTGACCCTGTCGTACCAAGTAGGCGTCTTTTCCAGGGACTTGACCATTGTCCTCTCAATGGCCAGCAGAGCTAGGCTGCTTAGACGGCCTTGGCCCATTGTGTTGCGGGTGTAAGATTTAAGCCTTTTTAAACAGGAGAAGCTCCTTTCTACACCCGCAGATGTAACTCCAATTGTTGCCACTAATGATAACAGTTTGTACAACTGAGGCATTGCACTGTCCAACTCCATGTCTTTTAGAAAAAGCAAGAAATCACACAGCTTTCCCCTGTTACCCTGCAAGTCCTGATTTGAATACAGGACTTGAAGTTCAGACCTCAGTCTCCCAAAATCAAAGTATTGGCCATAACTTTCCAGGACACTCTGGAATGCCTACTCTGGAAACACTTCTCTCATTTCATCAAACTTCCCTGGATTGACTAATTCTAAGAAGCGCAAACTTTCCAAATTTGAAAAACGCAGAGGAATCTGCTCCATCAGATTGTCAAGGATGGCCATGTACAGATTTCTGTAGCGCTCCTTGGGATCCTGGAATTGGGATTGACGGCGCTTTCTCAAGGGCTCATTTCGTGGGTCGGATGTGAGACCTGCTGCTTTCTCATAAACAGCCTGGAAATCCCCCTCTGACCTCTTCTCTTTGACAAAAGCAAGAAGAGACTCAATTCTTTTCTTGCAGTAAAGAACATCCATGGCCCTCTGCTGGACAATATCAAAGACCACATCAGTCTCGGAGAAGATTTGTTCATATGTGTACAACATGAACACAAACTCAAAATCCTCCAGTTTCCTCACAAAACCTTTGGCACAATCCAATGTGTCATCATCCATTGTCTCATCTGCAATGATGTTATCAAAAGTCTGCAGGAGGCCATCATAGTTGTTTGCCACAGTGTTCACTATCCGTGATGTGAAATTCCATCGAGTAGGAGCGTTTCTGGGCAACCTTGAACAGCCTGCAGACTCAAGAAAATTTGTCCTCTTTGTGGATTTAGAGAAAAATGTGGCAAACCCAGAGAGTGATGCAAAAAATACTCTGCACTCAGACAAGCATTTAGCCCCTTGTGACAGCACCAGATTAAGTCTGTGTGCATAGCAATGCACAAACATTGCACTGGGTGCAATTGCCTTCACTTTGGCCTGCAGACCATTGAGGGCTGAAGCCATGACAGCAGCCCCATCGTATGTCTGTGACACAAGTTTATCCCTAAAATTGTAGCCCTGCATGTTTTCATTTAATACCTCAAAAACAGACTGAGCATCTCGCCCCCCAGAAACATCAAAAAACCCAATAAAGCGCTCCTGAATTTTACCGGCATGGTCAACATAGCGAACAATGACAGAGAGTTGGGCACGGCAAGCAATATCAGTTGTTTCATCCACTTGCCATCCAAAAAAGGGAGCAGCTTGAATTTAATCTCTGATCTCATCAGAAACAGTGGCTGCAAGGGCAGAGATCAAGTCATTTTGGATGGAATGAGACATACCAGAAAACACAGCTGATGACTGGAATTGTGTGGCCAGGACAGAGTCATATTTAGATAGTGTTTCTGTGAACTCCCTGTAATTCCCCTTGTTGGATGATTCACTACTCTCATCATGCCCCCTAAATGATAGCTCCTGCCGGCCAAGCAAGGAAGTTACATCAATAAGGCGGTTTAGGAAGGCCCTGTTTTGTTTGACTGCCTCATTGTGTTTAGCCACTTGAAAGCGAGCACCTTCATTGAGTGCATGTTCAACCCTGACCCTGCCCAGGCAGCTTAACCTTGCACATGCACTCACATGTTCATTGCTCTTTTCATGCCTTTTATATGCCCTGTCAAAGTTAGACAGATCCCCAAAACCAAATTTTGACCAGACAACAAATCCCTGAGATGGTTTCATCAAGATGCATGGCCAACAGTACATTTTCTTTGTTACAGCACTTCCAGTCAGCCAGCTAACTTTCTCATACCAGGAGAGCTGAAAAGACCTGTTACCTTTCCCTACTTTTTGCACCAAATCAATCTTAGGTGTTGATCTGCCCTGCTGTTTAATCCTACATTTCTCCTCATAAGGAAGACTGTCAAATGGCTTCGCCAAAATCAGGTCGACGATATTGGCATAGTCTGCCATCGTGTGCACCTTACTAGCTGGCTAGTTCACTCCGACCTAGCCAACAGTATAAATGAACGAACTAACGAAACGATATTAATCTCGGAACAAGGAAATGTGGAAAGTATGTCAAACTGAAACAAGGAAATACAATAAATGTGTTAAATTAATAATGGAAGCAATTTCGCCAAGCAAATACCAAGAAATGTGTTGCAGTTTGTCATGAGACTTCACTTGCAAAATCCGCGATGGGACTGAACTCAGATAGTGAAGTGACTGTGTATATCTCAAAATAGCTGTCAATCAAAAAGTGATTCAGACTTTCGACTGATCCTCCAATCATAACGCGGAAGCCCAGCGTCCAGGCTAGCCCAGGCCAGCCCACTGCTCCATCCACCCCCATTGACATTACGGGAATGTAAGAGAAGTTAACAAAATCGAGTCAGTCTTGGATAAGATTCTTATCGAACTCGTCTTCGACATGAACGTATTTTAACGAATTTGTAGTCAATGAAATGTTAACACAACAATACATATTTGACAATTTAATGTTCGAAATTTTAGGGGAAGCTGAGCTTCCCTTGCAGTCTTAGAGAAATCGCCTCTGATTCACATGCAAGCCCCCCCAACCCATGACTGTTCTACTCATATACAGGCCCCCAAAACCCAACTCTGCTTTCATCCCGGAAATGTCTGATCTCCTCACAAAACTCTGTACTACCTCTGCCAATACCATCATTCTGGGTGATTTAAATATTCATGTTGACACCCCCTCATGCCAGCCCGCTGCTGATTTTCTTCAGCTGCTAGACTCCCTCAACCTACAACAACATGTTGATGCCCCCACACACTCCAGAGGACACACAATTGACCTGGTCATCTCAAACTCCGCCCCCATCAGCAACCTACAGGTTGCTGATGGGGGCGGAGTTTGATCTTGATCTTGGCGTCTCGGATCACAGAGTTGTGTCAATGGAGCTCCCTTTTCCTTCCTCCCACACCAAACCAAAGCGGCAGAAAAATATCAACATGGATGCCCTGGCCCTGGACCTTCAACATCTCTCCTCTGGCTCAACTGACTCCCTCTCTGTTGCTGACTCAGTGGACTTATACAACCAGTCCCTGAGCAGTCTCCCGGATCTCCACGCCCCCTTAACATCGAGGTCAGTCTCCTTCTCGCGCTCCGCACCCTGGTACACCAGTGAACTACTTTCAATGAAGGCGGCTGGGCGTGTCCTTGAGCGGTGACTCAAGGCCTCTGGTCTGACCGTTTACAAACAGGCATACAGGGAACACAGGAGGGCTTATGCTGAAGCCCTGAATAATGCACGGTCCAGGTTGTATTCCACAATAATCAACAATAGCCCTGGTAACTCCAAACAGCTCTTTTCAACTATCAATCACCTTCTCAAACCCCCTTTACCATCCCAATCTGATGTCACCACGGAGAGGTGCAAGATGCACATCAACTTCTTTAAACAAAAAGTGAATAACATCTGCTCACACCTCTCCACCACTACTGTCCCGCCCCTTCCAACTGCTGACCCACCGATTGACTCTGTCCAGACCCTCTGCTCCTTCTCCAGCATCACAATGGAGGACGTCATCAGGAAAATGAAGCCATCCACCTGTGCACTAGATCCCTTCCCTACAGCTCTGCTGAAGGCCAACATCTCTGCTGTCTCTCCACTCATCACCAATATCATTAACCACTCCCTCCTGGCCGGCCATATCCCATCTGCATTAAAAACTGCTGTCATCAGACCAACATTAAAAAAACCTACCCTTGATCCAGAAGTCCTCTCCAACTACAGGCCCATCTCAAATCTCCCATTTCTCCAGGATCACCTCAGAAAAATTCCAGTCTGGTTTCTGCTATGGCCACAGTACAGAAACAGCCTTGGTCAGGGTCACAAATGACCTCCTGATGGCAGCAGACACCGGCTCCCCATCTCTCCTCATCCTCCTGGACTTAACAGCTGCTTTTGATACGGTTGACCACAATATTCTCCTTCACCGCCTGCAATACACCATTGGACTATCAGGAAATGTAAAGAACTGGTTCACCTCGTACCTCACTGACAGAACTGAGCACGTCGCCCTGGGCAAAGCAAAATCACACACCAACAACGTCACCTGCGGTGTCCCCCAGGGCTCGGTGTTGGGCCCCACACTGTTCTCACTGTACATGCTCCCCCTGGGTAGTGTCATTAGCAGGCATGGCTTATCTTACCACTGCTATGCTGATGATACACAGCTCTACATCAGGACAACCCCCACTTCTTCTGCCCCTCTGCCAACATCCACACTGACCACCTGCCTGGAGGAGATAGAGGCGTGGATGAAGCTCAACTTCCTACAACTTAACAGCCATAAAACGGAAGCCATCCTTGTTGGCACGCCACATCAGCTCCACTCCCCCACCATCACCAATATCACCTTCTCTGGCCAAAACATCCCCCTTTCCACATCCGTCACCAACCTCGGTGTTAAAATGGACCCACAACTTAATTTTGACACCCACATCAAACACCTCTGTAAGACAGCATTATACCACCTCAGGAACATCGCCAAACTCCGCCAATCACTCACCCTGGCTGATGCAGAGAAGCTCGTCCATGCCTTTGTCTCCTCCAGGTTGGACTACTGCAATGCACTCCTCATTGGGATCCCTGGCAAGAGCATCCAGAGGCTCCAATACATTCAAAACAGTGCTGCCAGGGTCCTGATGAGGGTGCGCAAGCATGACCACATCACCCCCCTTTTCTGCTGCTGCCCCTAGACTATGGAACGCCCTCCCTGACCACCTGAGGGATCCACAGACTACAGCTCTTTTTAAACGGAACCTCAAAACCCATCTCTTTAAAAGAGCATTTAGCTAAACTTTCTTTGAGGTTCTCCCTTTTAATATTTTTTTTTTCTCTGAAGCACTTTGAGATTCTTGAATATAAAGTGCATTATAAATAAAATGTATCATTATTATTATCATTATTAATACCATGGAAACAAACAAGGCTTCCTTTTACAGTAGTTTCAGCTTAATTACTGGGTAAATTGTCGTGTTTTACTTGGTAACGTCGCAGAACGTACATGGTACAAGTTTGAGTTGACTGCATGGACAATTGAATGTATCTTTTATAAATTATATGGTAAGAACCTGGTAATACCATGGAAACAAACGAGGCTTCCTTTTACAGTACAGTTTCAGCTTACTTACTGGGTAAATTGTCGTGTTTTACTTGGTACAAGTTTGTTTTGACTGCATGGACAATGGAATGTATTATAAATTATATGGTAAGAACCTGGTAATACCATGGAAACAAACGAGGCTTCCTTTTACAGTACAGTTTCAGCTTACTTACTGGGTAAATTGTCGTGTTTTACTTGGTAACGTCGCAGAACGTACATGGTACATTTTTTGTGTTATTTTTTGTGTTGACTGCATGGATAATGGAATGTATCTATTATAAATTATATGGTAAGAACCTGGTAATACCATGGAAACAAACGGCTTTGTACCCAGTATTTAAGAAGATGTACCATGACACTAGAGGAAAACTGTTCCTGCAGAGGTTGTTTCCAGGTAAGTAATTCCATAGTGGTAAATCGAATAAACCCTTTCTAAATGGGTGTAGCTATGAATAATAACTAAGAAAAAGTATTTTATTGGAAAGCACTATGCTAATTTCTAGATAGTACATCATTAAATTTGGGCTGTTACCAACATAAACCTTGGATAATATGTGTTTATAAGAATTGGTTGCCTAATTTTCTAGGAAGTACACAATATCGGAGTTATTACCAACCTAAAACAGTTACAACTACACGCTACTTAGTTGAGTTGATGGGTAATAGTGGAGGTTTTACTTAGTACTTCAGCTGTAATTCCTCTGTATTTACCTTCTTATTACCAGTGGTAATTACACAGTAATACACTATAATTTACCGGATAATTCCTCTGTATTTACCTTCTTATTACCAGTGGTAATTACCCAGTAATACACTATGATTTACCATGTATTTACCGGGTAACTACCTCTGTATTTACCTTCTTCTTACCAGTGGCAATTACCCAGTAATACACTATGATTTACCATGTATGTACCAGGTAAATACCTAGTAATTAGGGGACTGTAAAAGGAAGGGTTACCTATACATGTATATAAAAATTAAACAGATTTAAATCTCCCTAATCGTACACAGACTCTGACTTGCCCATTATGTCATGCCTACTGTGTGTACAGGCACATGCAGACGCACACACGCAAACACACACGCAAACAAACACAAACACACACACACACACACACACACACACACACACACACACACACACACACTAATGAACATGACTGACAGGTGGTTGGCATAACGGTTGTCCTCTGACAGGAGTCTGAAACACAGGAATTACAAAGTGTTTCACATCGACATTCACGCTCACATCACAGCAGAGTAGAAACGGAATCCCGCTGGACCAAGGCAGACACACACACACACACACACACACACACACACACACATGTTTAAAGTCTACTGCCACGGAATGTTGTGTGTTTGTTCTGTGGGAAGGTGCAAAATAACACACACACACACACCAAGATAATGACTCATAACACACACACACACGTACACACACACGCACACACACACACACACACACACACACACACACACACACACACACACACACACACACACACACACACACACACACACACACACACACACAGATAGACAAAGACACACACACTGTTAGATCCGTCGACTATATCGCCTCACGGTAGGTGGGGAGACTCGCCCAGCGCTAACTATCATATTTTCCAGACACCTACCCCGCTTGCTTCGGCGCCCCACCCTTGAGCATAACCCTGGTCAGGGCTGTGGCTGCCGATAGCGTCTGTTGGACAGCTCTCCCCTGGGATGCATGCAGGATTGTTTAAGAGTTTGGATTAACTAACTCTAGGGATATGTTTCTTTGACAACATGGTCTCACAGGAATCCGTGAAATGACTACGGTCGGACACTTAACTCGAAATCCGTGGCCACATCACGGAAACACGCCGATATCCGTGTGTGAGCCACGGAATAACAGTGTCATTTACTTGCATTGGAGCAAATTCCGTGGCCACATCATGGACAAATTAAGTGATTCCGTCAGACCACCACGGATTTTGAGTTAAGCCCCCGCTGTGGTCAAATGTGGCACACACACAGATTGAAACGGGAGCACACACACAGATTGAAACGGGAATCTGTGTGTGTGCCACGGAATATCATTGTCATTTACTTGCATTGGAGCAACTTCCGTGGACATAACAAGGACAATTTAAGTGTTTCAGTGAGACCACCCCGGGTTTTGAGTTAATCCCCCGTGGTCGACTCGCTCGTTGAAACGGGGATCCGTGTGTGAGCCACGGAACATCAGCGTGTGGCGTGTGGCCACATCACGGAAATCTGCGTGTTTCAGTGATGTGTCCACGGATTTCGAGTTATTCGTCTGTAGTCATTACACGGATTCCTGTGAGACCAGGTTGTTCTTTGAACCTGACTAAGTAACCTCTAAGATCCACGATGCTTATGCTGATTCTGTTGACTGATCACAAAGCGCTATTCTAATCTTCTTTAAATAGATATTCACTAATTGATAGAAAAAGGATGGGTTGATTGTAGTTTTATTTGCAGGATTAATATTTGGAACATTGCATAAGCAGATAAAAATATAAAAAAATAGTATTTTGGTATTGGATTCTACCGCTTTCATATGGGATGGTGGTTCTAATGAACGCGGGAAAGAGAGAGAAAACTCGATCTTTTTTCACGGCCGAAAGTGTCTACTTATTTGGTCCCACAGCTGGTGGCCTTCATAGCCCTGCAGGGCTATGGTAGGAATCCTCCCTTCGTGTACCAGTAGATAAGGCTTGCTTCTAACGGGCTGCGGAGTATTTGGAGAGAAGTTATTTTCTTCCGATTTTCTGGGTCCTCGTCTTTTCCTCATTCCACTATTTTCTGGGTCTATGTCGTGGTCTTGGACTTGGTTCTAGTCCTGGTCCATGGGTCTTTGTGGTCAGTTTCTATGTATTTATCCATGAAGTCCGGCATCCGCGTCTTTATCAATGAGGTCCGGCATCTGGGTCTCTATCCATGAAGTCCGGCATCTGGGTCTTTATCCATGAGGTCCGGCATCTGGGTCCCTATCCATGAAGTCCGGCATCTGGGTCTCTATCCATGAAGTCCAGGAGACGTCAGCGATGGAGTCCCCACACCGGGGGGCTCTTCGTTTCTTCATTCGGAATGCCTTTTCATAGGGACTAATTTGACCTTGGCCAACTTCTACACGACCACTAATGACATCACATGAACCCAGCTGGTGTGTCCTCACATGAACCGTAAGTTGTCCTCAAGTAAACTCTAGCTGAGCAGTGAGTTGTCCTCAAATAAATTCTAGCTGAACCGTACATGAGCATAACAAGCAATACTTCATTTCGCCACCACAGGCATATAGTGCGTTCAAAACTAAGTTTCAAGTTTCACACACACCTACATGGTCGACACAGTATTTTTATACCTTATTGTTTAACACATTTTATGCATTGGTTCTTATACAAGTGCTTTATCAAGTAAATATAAAACCTCCTTTGTATACATGTCTTAAGGATACGATGAATCAACCCTGCTTGAAAACACACACACACACACACACACAGAAAAAGACGTACACACACACAGATAAAGAAACACACACACTGACACACACACACACACACACACACACACACACACACACCAACACACACAGATAAAGACACACACACACACAGATAAACACAAGCACACACACACATACAGACACACACACAGACACACACACACACACACACACACACACAGATAAAGACACACACACAGACACACATACTGTATGCACACACACACACACACACACACACACAGATAAAGACAACGACACAAATGCACCGGTAAAGACACAAACACACACAGATAAAGACACACACACAAACACATCATACACATACACACACAGATAAAAACACACACACTGACACACATACTGTATGCACACAGACACACACCTAGATAAAGACACACACATAGACACAAATGCACCGATAAAGACACACACACACACACACACACATACACACACACACACACACACACACACACACACACACACACACACACACACACACACACACACACACACACACACACACACACACACACACACTCAGAGGCACACACACAGACAGATAAACACACATACACAAATATATACACACACACACGACACACACACACAGATAAACACACTTACACACATATACATACACACAGACACGTAGATGAAGACACACACAGTCTGGCCAACCTGCTCCTGATGCAACCTTGCTGCAAGATCAGAGCGGCTTGCCGGTGGCCATTAGCATGTTGTGGGCGAGCAGAAAGATGCTTGCGTTCAGACGAGATGAGCTCAGCACGATGGCCGTGAAGCTCACACCGAGCAGAAAGATTGCGCTCAAGACAGTCAGACCAGGCGGACCGTGGGGCCACACTAGGAGCCAAGCGGTAAAAGGAGCAGTGTTGGGAGTAACGGCGTTTAAGTATAACGGCGTTACTAACAGAGTTCTTTTTCAGTAACGGAGTAATCTAATTAATTACTTTTGTCATCGTTGCAACGCCGTTATCGTTACTGATAATGTAAAGTGGCGCGTTACTACAATTTGGTTGAATGAAGCGTGCGGTGTCATATTACACCCCAGCTGCGTGGAGAGAGCAGGGGCGTGGGGATGATGACACCGTTGCAAACGCGATGATGATCGGCTGGGTGGGCGGATGCCCTGCTCACGCTGTCTCACTGCACGCTCTGACTACAGCTCAAGACAGCGACAATGGCGACGAGCCAGGGAAATTCGAAAGTAGCGTTCAATAACTGGAAGTACCGGCACTACTTCTCACTCTTGGAAATGAAAGGCAAGAATGTGTATGTATCATGCACGCTATGCCCAGGGAAAAAAACTTTATCCACGTCTGCCTCAAGTAACTCGAATCTCATAAAGCACCTTACAACAACCCATGCTAATATGACACTTGTTGCTGCTGCAGCTGCTAACCCAACCCCAAGCCCAAATGCAGCTAGCGTGAGCTCCAGAGAAGGAAACGGGACACTCTTAAACAAACAATGCTCGATTTTTCGGGTCAGCATCAGCAACAGGTGACCAAGGCCGAGCTGAACACACTGATTGCAGGGTATGTTGTTGGAAACATGCTACCCCTGTCCACTGTGGAGTCTAAGTCATTCAGAGCTATCCTTGCTAAAATACCAATACGAGGAGGAGGACAGGGGGTTGCCCCATGCCGAAACACTTTTGCTAAATTCCTCGACAGTGAATACGAAAAAAATTATATTGAGCTCAAAAAGTCATTGGAGGAATTAGAGTACATTTCAACTACAGCAGACATCTGGACTGCCCACAATAAAAGTTACATGGGTGTGACAGCACATTGGATCGATCCAAATAACATGGAAAGAGAGAAAGCAGCTCTTGCCTGCAGACGTTTTAAGGGGCATCATACTCATGACGCCATTGCAGTTGAGCTTGACAATATACACTCAACATATGGGATAACACACAAAATCACAGCAACAGTGACTGATAATGGCTCTAATTTCGTTAAAGCATTTAAGAGGTACCAGCCACTTGAGAGTGATTCTGAAGATGATGAAGATGAGGTGACATTTACAGACATTAATGATGCTCTACATGCAACTGCTGATGATGCTGATGTTGTGATCACTTTGCCCCCCACAAGAGATGTGCATCACACACACTAAACTTGATTTCATGCACAGATGTTGACAAATGGCTGCTGTCGCAACCTGCAACGAAGGCTGTTTACAGAAGTGCTACTGCCAAATGTACTGCCCTATGGAACAAGACTAGTCGATCATCTTTGACTACTGAAACAGTTCATGTGTTGGTGTCAAAAAAGCTGCTTGTACCTTGTACAACCCGATGGAATTCCTTCTATGATGCCCTGGCTCGAATATGTGGAATATCCATGTCATCACACAGATTCAGCCAAAGAGAGCGATTTCTTTGCTTTTGAGGAGGATGAAGAGGACACCTCCTCTTCAGCAGAAAAACAGGTGGCAGACTACATTAGATCTTCAGCGCAAAACTTAAACTCTCTGTGTGGATTTCCTCTCATCAAGAAAATGTCACTACGTTACAATGCTGCTACTCCATCTAGTGCACCTGTTGAGAGCCTGGGCAAACTTGTTTTCTCTCCGAAGAGGAACAGGCTGTCAGACAAAAGATTTGAAAAGCTTCTCCTCCTACGTTACAACCACTGGTTTAATCTTTTGATGAGATCATGAGAGTATTTCAGTATAGATAGATTAAGGTGTGAATAGCTGAATATTATTTATTTTTAACATTTCATTTTGTTACTGTTCTGAATATTTAAGAGTTGGATAGTGTTCTGTTTATTGTGCAATGGTATACAGGTACAGAGAATTGCACTACTTAAAGGTCAAATTTTCCTTTGTTTCTTTTTTACCCAAGTTAACTTTTTTGGGTATTTGGTTTTGTACTTGAATGCAAAGTGTGTGAATATTATTTTATTTTCAATATTTAATTTTGTTACTCTACTGAATATTTAAGAGTTGGATAGTGTTCTGTTTATTGTGCAATGGTATACAAGTACAGAGAATTGCACTACTTAATGGTCAGATTTTCTGTTGTTTCTTTTTACCCAAGTTTACATTTGCATTTTATTTTCAATATTTATTTTTATATGTTTTAATTCCATGCATCATATGGCAGGCTGCAATCTATTGAGTTCAAATAAATACCAAATGTTCTAAAATACTGTATATAGTGTTTTTATTCTTCAATCAGTTAATATAAACATCTTTGACGTTAAAGATGTTACAGAACGTAACAGCGTTATAAAACATGAAAAATAACGCCACTTTGCCGAGTAACTAATTACTTTAACAATGTGGTAAGTTAGTGGGGGGGTTACTAACTCCATTACTTTTTGGGAGAAGTAATTTGTAACTGTAACTAATGAAGTGGGGAGTTACTAACTCCATTACTTTTTGGGAGAAGTAATTTGTAACTGTAACTAATTACTTTTTAAAAGTAACTTGACCAACACTGAAGAGGAGCGTGCAGTGGCTTAAACAGCCCCCGCACACTGTACCATGTGAAGACCCCATCATGCCCGGCTGGCCCCCCGGTAAAGCGCAAAACATAAAGCTAATGTTTTGCTTTCTCAACTAGATAAATGGATATCAGGCGTTGATTTCCTGTCTAACTTTAAGACTGTGCTGCAGAAACACACAAAACCAAACTAGTCACACAGGCAGACCAAAATAAGAGTTGAACCATTACAATGACCCTTAACCGGACGTTATGTCTTGTATGTCTCCGTCACTAGAAAGCTGTCATAAAAGGCGATTGTTGAGATGATGGTTGACCAGCCTTATAAGGACAATGGCTGGTGTTGTCTCGTCTACTTTTATCTGCATTAACCCCGTGTGCATTCTGGTTTTATATTCTGGTTTTATATCATTCCTCCACAAGTCAGGGCAGTGTCTGTGGCCCTGCAGGGGTCACAGGATTCAGCCCACTTTGCTCCACTTGGGAAGACTTAGCTAGTACTGCAGTTTGTCCCTTTGCCTCGTTTAATAACTTAATATAATAAATAATGTATATTCTTTCTTTCTCCATTACATTTGCAGTGTGGTTGACCCATGCATTTCCCTAGAATGAAAATACATTGAAGAAATTGAGTCAGGCAGATTTTGCATTTTGTTTGTTATTTATGATTAGGTCATAAATGGAAGCGACACACCTTTAGGGGCCCCTCGTCCTACTCTATGCAGGTTCCACAAACTACTTTATGTATGCAGAACATAACCCATGTTGGGAAACCGTTGTGGCTGTAGATTGGGGCGACGCTATGCTTTTATAATATTTTATAACATTCTAGGAACTGTGGTGCAGAAGATAGAAATATTAAGACAGATAATGTGTCAACATGCCAGAAGAGATCAGGGGCCGTATTCACAAAGGATCTTAGGACTAAAAGTAGGGTCTAACTGGCGAATTTAGGAGTAACTCCTAAAAATAATTGGCGCGTCAATCTTAAATTTAGGACTCCTACCTTTTTTCACTAAGAGCAATTCACAAAGTATTTTAGGCCTAAACGTAGCACCTAAGTCTAGGAGAGCTTAAAAGTCCTCAAGAGGACTCCTAACTCAGTAAGACCTATTCACAAAGAATCGTAAAATGGCTGCTAGACGAAATGTTTTGGAGACAATGGAAGACTGTGAGGTAATGAAGAGATATAGGCTAAATCGTGAGGGTATTCAACTTGTTGTGGAGTTAGTGCGGGATGCAATAACATCCCCAACTAACAGGAATAATCAGATTAGTCCTGAAATAAAATGTTTGGCAACACTACGTTATTTAGCAACAGGGTAAATGCAACTTTGCAATGCCGATGATTTAGGAATATCGTAACCATCAGTCAGCCATGCCATAAACCAAACTATCAAAGCTCTCTCTAGACCACATATCATCCAACAGTTTATCCGGTTTCCTTTGGACATTCAACAATTACACAGCCAACTTCATGGCAATTGCAGGTATGCCCGGTGTGGTCGGTGCTATTGACGGGACGCACATAAAAATAATTGCGCCATCAAAAGATGAGGACGTGTTCGTCAATAGGAAGAAAGTGCATTCCATCAACGCGCAGGTTGTTTTTGATGCAAATTTTAACATAGCCTACTGGATGTTGTTGCAAATTGGCCTGGCCCTGGAGCTACCCACACTGTAAAAACGAAAACTTAAAATTGTTGGTCTCATTATGATTTCTGAGTAAAATGAATATACAACATTAAGTATTCATATCAACTGTGCAATGCAATTTAGTCCAACCAACAATGTTGAGTTTTGGGTCAAGAGTTGGGCTCACTGTAGTATCTTTGTTAGCAAGACACACGGGTTTAAGGCCCCGTCCACACAAAGCGTTTTCATGGCGAAACCGCAAAGGTCTTGTACGGTTCGGCCTTCCGTCCACACGAAGCCGGTGAATCCGCTGAACGAAACCGTATACTTCTGAAACCACCCTCGGAGGTGGTTTCAAATCTACCCGGTTTCGTTTTGGATTCGTGTGGACGCCTGAAACCGGCTGAAACCGTAAACCATGACGTCATCGCCACACCCCTCGACCCTCTAGCCAATGACTGTTAAGCCCGCGGAGTCACAGAACTCACAACAAAAAAGATGATGGCGAACTACAGGCTTGTAATCGTTCTGCAGCAGATCATGTCCCTTGTTGGGTTGCTAAGCCATTATTTATTGAGACTGTTGACTGACTGTTTGTTTGTGTTGTTAGTGGTTCGGGGGGCAGCCTTTATGCGCATGCTCGCCTCTTCTTATTTAATTTTCTTCTGGATTTCTGTAGCAGAAGCAGCGCCCCTTATGGGCCTGGCATGTGTACTACAGCGTTTCTACAGATCTACCCGGTTTCGCTTGACTCCGTCTTTACGGAGATACTCCGAAACCGGATAGATCGAAACCGGAACGGTTTCGCCCGTTTCGGCTTCGTGTGGACGGGGCCTAAGTCAGACTCTGTCTGAGGCTGGGCCAACTACGGTGCACATGCGCATTTCGACACTTTGGAAAATACGGGGTTTCCTAACGGAATTTTCAGATGGTAAATATTGTGGCGACTCCTACCCCCCGGGGAGTCTGGGTATTCGTGATGCCGGTTGGGAAAAAGGGGTTTATTGCCTTTTATCAATTTGTTTCTGTTAGGTTAAGTGGGGTTAACGGGTTTGGGGTCTTTATTGTTTGTGTGTTGTTTATTGTGCGTAGTGTTGCTGCTGTCACGTTAAAATTGTACCGGGGGGGCGAAAATTGTACCGGCCTACGTCATCAGTTGTCCGTTGCCAGACAACGGACAACTGATGACGAAATAATATAATACAGATAACGGATCGCTTGATAACACTTTTTACTTTATATTTGTACTGCATTTAATTGTTTAATCGAATTAAGCTAGTAAACTGAGGGTTTAATGTGTATCATAGTCTAGCTAGCTTGTGTTAATTTAATTTAAATTTAGAGAATAGATTATAGGTAATAGATAGATAGATAGAAGATAGATAGATGGGTAAATAGGTGAGCAGGCATTTACTAACTGGTAAATGTTTTTTATTATTATTCACGTTATCCCCATAACATTTAGCTATTACTGTGTAGGGAAATAGATAAATACAATGCAATACAATACAAATATAAAGTTAGGAACGCTAATAAATGTAATTTGTAAAATAAGTGTTATCTGTCTTGTCGCGCTCAATGAACGAGTTCGCGAATGTTCAAGAACCTTCCCACGTCATTTGACGCGATCGCGATCGTCTGTTGCCAGGCAGGTTTGGAATGGATTACTATGGATGACGTAGGCCGGTACAATTTTCGCCCCCGGTACAATTTTAACGTGACACCGCCACCGTTACCGAGACTTGCATGTCCGTTGGTTGGGTGTGCGGTGCGCTGTGTGTTGTCGGTGTGTGTTAAATAAAGGCAGCTCTCGGGATCGTGCGGTGTATGAGGCACGAGAGTTGCGTCACCGTTTAACCTGGGCTTCCGTCTCGTGCAGAACAAGTTTGACCATAATGTCAAACTTGTTCTGTACTTTGGTTTGCTGCATTTAGACAGCGATTCTCTGCTGCTGAACTAGCTCCATGTTGCTTGTTCTATTGCTGTCTGGCATTCAGAAATGTAAAATGGAAGTTTCCAATTATTAAATTTAATAAAGTGAACTTAAAACTTGTTTTGCATTCTTTGAAATGTTTTTTTTTAAATAACATTAACTTTAATTTGAAATATTAAGTTAACACCCCTGACTTATTTTTTGGAGTTTTGTAAAATATAAAAATCTTAGTTGGTATAACTCTAACTTTCAAGTTTGTCTAAAGAAGAAAATGATCTTTTGATGGGCTCAAAACTCAAAAATTGATTGCAGTAAGTTGCCTTGCAATTTTGAGTTTTCTCAACTTTTTATTTTTTACAGTGTAGGCCTTCAGTACAATACAGGCTACAATATAGGAGTTGCTTAAAGTGCCCAACTAAAACTCTACAAAGAACAGATTATTTGTATGTAAAAAAAATAAATGAACGCACAGAGGATCGTATCATTCAACGAAACATAAAAAGGTCAATGCTTAACTAAAATGGTCCTAACTCTCCTCCGAGAATTGAAAGGCATGACATTACCCTAATTACTCACATAGGCCTATTAGTTTGTCTTCAGTTAATTAAGTAATCACGTTTGCATACACACACCAAGAGAAAACAATGACAAGTAATTGATTGACGTAGGTGAGGGCAGATTCCAGACTCAGATTTCCACAAAAAGTAGCCTAGACTATTTCGTAATGTATGTCAACATTATTAGCGTTTTTATTATATTAATGTTCATTTTACATTCCCATTAAGTTTTTGTATTTATAGCACAAAATGCATCCACCATGAAGTTAAGACTTCATCTGCTCTGGGGTATCCTAGAAATCAGAGTATTTCCGGTTTCCAAGCAGTTTAAAACGAGTCAGCTAGGAATCAGCTGATCCTGTACGAGTCGTTACACAGCAATCACGTTCAACCTCGTGCGCAGCTGCGTGTTAAACTCTAAAACCTCCGTTTTAAGGAGTACGGTTTTAAAGCGCAGCACAGCTAGCGCAATGCTAACTAGCAATCGGCCCATCGTATTGGCTCTTTGACGCCTTTTATTTGTTGAATCCATAATTATTATTGTTTACTGTTTTCCTCCATTTATGTTAGAGCACACAAACAAACACAAAATGTTGTGGAGAGAGGAATTGGGCAGATGGAATGAAATGTCCTTCACGGCGAAATACGCCCCGGCCTCACCCCAGAGAGGGCAAGCACAGCCATCAATGTATGTGCCATTCTACACAACCTCTGCAAGCGGAGGAACGTTCCACAGCCGACGATGAAGAGGACGATGACCACGATGATGATGATGGCGATCAACATGACAATGAATTTGTCTGTGTGGAACCGAGTGGAGCGGTTCCACACAGCCAAGGCAAGGATGCCCACTGGGCGCCTCCCTAGGGAGGTGTTTCAGGCACGTCCAGTGGGGAGGAGACCTCGGGGAAGACCCAGGACTAGGTGGAGAGATTATATCGCTGGCCTCGGAACGCCTCGGGATCCCCCTGTTAGAGCTGGTCAATGTGGCCCGGGAAAGGGAAGTCTGGGGCCCCCTGCTTGAGCTGCTCCCCCCGCGACCCGACCTCGGATAAGCGGACGAAGATGAGATGAGATGAGATGAACCGAGTGGACTGGCATTTAGGGATCACTTTGTGAATACACATTTTAGGTAAACCCCTTGGCACAAATCAGTCAACACACATTTATGTAGTTCATAACATTTATTTTCTTTACATTTTTCAATTTTACGTGTTAATATTGTTTGCTTTCTCTCTCTCTCTCTTGAACGTGCAGGCTACAACGTCATTATCGTGGTCTGCACAAACTTGTCATCATGCGTGTATTGTGCTAACTGCACTATACATTAACTACTTAATAGGAATTAATTTCTAGCTTAGGCTATTTCCTTGTTTTTCTGTGATTTAGTGTGCTCGTCTAAACAACCAATCACCGAACTGACCGCTTCTAAACTCGTGCACGAGAATCGACGTAATCCATAGCAACGGCGCGTCCCTCTTAGTTCACTCCTGGTGATTCATCCTTAGTAAGAGTAGGTCTCAGCGGCATTGTGAATAACTTTTAAGAAAAAAGTCCTACGTAAAATGTTTTAGCGCGAGTTAGGAGCACTCCTAGCGGTAAGATAAAGTGCTTTGTGAATACGGCCCCTGGACAATAGAGGAAAGATAAGTGGACATAGTGAAAAGGTTACATCAGCAGATGGACTGAGAGGCAGAGATATTTAACTATCTAGCGTTTTCCCTCATGTTCTTCTTCTCACGCTTTAATAGTCTCTTTCCATTTTCTCTAATACATTTGTTTCCTGTTGTATGACCATATATGGCTGTAATGGGAGTACATGTATGGTAATGAGCTCATAGGGCTCAGGCCTTTGTCAAACAGCCTGTATGCAGGGGGAAATGGCATCTCAGTGTTTTTAGGACAAGCCTAAGCAGGCTTGCAGAATCCCAAATGTCATGTGTAGGATAGGATTTATGACTTTTCTACAAACTGCAGCGTTCGGCTGATGGCTGGTTGAAGCAGCCTCACCTGGCCGTGTCTGGTCTCTGGTACCGGGTGAGGCTGCACACCTGTTGCACATTGAGTAATCAGTGTACAACAGGTTGAACCGGCCATCTCCACACACACTCGGGGAGATCTCCTGCATGGCAACATGGAGCACCAGGTCATGTATCATTATCTATAAACCTTTAAAATTAACCAGCTTCAACACCACCACCCTGTGTCCTTGTCTGGAGGAGCCTTTAAAAGCCACCTAGGTGGTGTGTAGCACTAGTTTTGTTACATATTCATAAGAATATTTTTGTTAATCCCATGAAAATACAATGGTAAAATATCAGTTAGACTGTTCCCTAGAAAGAGGACCTCATAACTCCATAGGGAGGGTCTTGCTCCATTGAGACAATGTTGCCCACCCACAGGTTTTACAGGAGCCCAGAACGGACAGACCCCTCTAGAGAGGACGCAGTTTATCATTGGGTCTTCATCACACTCTTATAAGCTTTGACCTATAGGTTTCCACCCTAAAGACCCTGGGTTCCTAGAGGCACCTTGAGGCCGGTTCTAAGCTCTTTCCTTAAACTAGGACTCAGCTCTTTACTTAAACTAGGGCTAATCTCTTTCCTTAAACAAGCGGTCGGCTCCTACCATTAAACTAGGGGTTGGCTCTTTTCATTAAACATTGATCCTTAGTTGATGCATGTCCATGAATGTGTTGGAAATTTCTCCAGAGCGTTTCTCAGCCCGGTCCGGACCTGTGCCCGGGGGCTGCTGTTCCCCATCAGGGGTTCTCTCATGGCTTCATCTAAGCATCAGATTTAGCAGCTACAGTGATACCCATGGAGGGGGATCCCGCTGAGCCCACTGCGGCCCGCTCGGCCGTGCTCGGCTGTAACATCAGTCCCATCAGGAAACATGATCCGCTGGATTACATGTACTCAGGCCCACCCTTCTATACTGAGTTTGAGCGGCTGCTCAGCCAGTCAGTGGATCCATTACATGAAGGGGAGAGGAGAAGAACCGGTGAGGAGTCACGGCGTCCTGAGATCCCACTGCATTAACGCAAGGTTTCTGCACCTATTTAAAAACAGATCCTATTTACTTAAAATAGGATCCGTTTTTAAAAAATAAGCATTTCAAATGTTTTTTAAACCAACAACAGCCCTTGCTATTACAGGGCCCCATCCCTATCTATTACAGACCGAACCCCTATCTATTATAGAACATACCCAAAGCTATAACAGATTACACCCCTATCTATGACAGACCACAACCCTAGCTATTACAGACCAAACCCTTAGCTATTAGGGACCCCATCCCTAGTTATTCAAGGCCACACCCCTTGCTATTACAGGCCACACCCCTAGCTATTGGATGACATAGCTTCTCCTTTTCCTCCAGCTTTGCGCGGGGTGGTCTCCCTGACCAACAAGCCTGTATCAGCAGTGACGAACAGCAGACAGAGCAGTCTGTAAACACAGCCCAACATGGTATCTCTGCTGCATTCAAGCTGCTCAGATGTAATCAGTAGCCCGCTATCCAGGTCCTTCAACCGGGAAGAATCGTTTGGTTTGCATTTATGTTAAGGGCATCATAAAGACACATTCACACACTGCATAAACACTATTCAGAGCGCTAGACGTAGCCATACTTTGGAGATCATTACGTTATCAAGAACATTGGAAGTAGGAGACAAGGCGCTTCTTTACTCAGTGTAAACAGACAGAATAATTTATTTCAGTTTCAGTTCGGAGTTTGGACATGACAGCAACAGTTGATGAAAACACTATGCAGTCTACACAACAGAAATGTGCTTCCTCCTCTTCAAGGTCCTCCTCCCCTCCACGCTTTCTTCTCTCACTTAATGAGGAAGCTGAAAGAGAGAGAGAGAGAGAGAGAGAGAGAGAGAGAGAGAGAGAGAGAGAGAGAGAGAGAGAGAGAGAGAGAGAGAGAGAGAGAGAGAGAGAGAGAGAGAGAGAGAGAGAGAGAGAGAGAGAGAGAGAGAGAGAGAGAGAGAAGCAGGTTTCCCATTAGCAGATGCATTAATTCAAGACTTAGTTCATACCAAAAAAAAAAATAGTTTGTTTTTTTAAACGTGTGAGAACTCTTCTATGCTCTTGAGTATAGCAACCTCTGTCATTTTGTCGCTGTCACATACAATAAAAACGAAAAAAAGGATTGACCCCCTCCAACCAACAAGATGTGTGTGTGTGTGTGTGTGTGCGTTGAGCTTCGTCTGAGCAGCAGCATTTGCTTTGTCCCAGAGGTAAGCTTCTCGGACCCTCACCGTAATGCTACGGTGTGATAAGTTCATACACAACATCAATCATTATTAGGCTCATCACGGTGCTAGCTTGAAAACTTTCCCAGCGCTGCCACGAGCCGTAACCATGGGGATACCAGGTCCCCCTCCTCCCTGGAACTCTGGGGCCAAAACTCCTTTTCTAAATCTCAGTGTTCAAAGTGGAGCTGAAACAGCGAGTTAAACGACTAACAGTTTAACTAAAACAAATCGTTGTGTGGACGATTTCACTGCAACACTTGTGTTTAACCGGTGAGCAGAGTCAATCAGTAATATGGAATCAAGCCAAAACCACAGCAGTTCACGCTGTGGGCCAATACTATAGCAGATCATTTATATTATTTAGTGTGCACTGATGGATGGTTTTTGGGGCGGTCCATGGTATTGCCTAAGTGGTGCGTATTGATTTAATATTGTGAACAGCAGAGTGTGAACCATGTACAGCCTGTGAGAGCCCCGCGGTACAGTGGTGTTGCCATGGTTACCTGTAAGGGTATCCATGGTACTTGGACCTGAAGATGGAGAGGAGGAAGCTGAAGAAGAACACCACCAGGCCCAGCCCCACCAGACAGATGACTGTAGGAACACACACGCACACGCACACACAGAAGCACACACCCACACACACAACCGCACGCACACACACAAATACACACGCAAGCACTCACACACACACATACGCGCACGCACGTACGCATACGCGCACACACACACACATACACACACACACAAAAACATAAGTTAGGAGTGGTGTCAAATAAATATAGCTATATACACTATACCCTACAACAGGCCTACTCAGATGCAGGCATGAAACATCTTATTTGAAATGAAATGAATGTCCGAAAAGATGACGGACAAATGGGACAGAGAGGTGAAGTCAAACATCAATATTAAGGGATAAATATGGAGGCCTATGGTTGCCTTAATGACACGCAGTGTCCAACTAAAGTACGCTCTACAATTCATTGGGAGCAAAACACACAGTCTGGGTATATCTGGGTAGAAAATATTGAGGAGAAAAGGAGAATTTCTGTTTAAACAGTAGTAGTCTTCAATTAGCATGCTAATGATCTGAGGGCTGAGCCCCATTGGCCGTCAGCTCAACCGCCAGGTGGAGTAGATGTGCCACTGATCTGCTTGAACAGTGCGGAATGTATCCCTGTGTGTTTGTGTGTGTGTGAGTTTGTATTTATCCATTCTAGTCATGCATCTGTCTATCTAGTACATCCGTCCATCAGTCTGTCAATCTAGTACATCGATCCGTCTGTCTGTCCATCTAGTACAGCCATCCATCCATCTGTCTATCCATCCATCCATCCGTCTGTCTGTCCATATAGTACAGCCATCCATCCAACTGTCTATCTGTCAATCTAGTACCTCCATCCATCCGTCTGTCTGTCCATCTAGTACATCCATCCATCCGTCTATCTGTCCATCTAGTACATCCATCCATCCATTCGTCAGTCCATCTAGAACATCCATCCATCCATCCGTCTATCTGTCCATCTGGTATATCCATCCATCCATCTGATTATCTGTCCTTCTAGTACATCCATTCTTCTTGCTATCACTGCATCCTTCCCTCACAAGCCCATCTGGTATATATGATGGGCTGTATATATGATGGGTATATATGACATATTGGTGGCATAACAATTATGGCACTCATTGCACTCCTGAGCATCCCTGGAAGAAGGGATCCCCTACTATGCGTTTCTTCTCAAGATTTCTTCCATGCTGATTTAAGGGAGTTTTTTCTTGCCCTTGTGGGGGCTTGGGTAAAGTGTTATAAATATTTGGCCTGTTAGCCCTTTAAGACTGTAATGGTGATTAAGGGCTATACAAATAAAATTTAATTTAATTTAATTGAACATACAATATGATTCACACATGGATCTGGTCTGGATCTAATAATCAGACCCTCCAGGATTTCGCAATGTTGTGATTTGCAACTTCAACGCAACATCAACCAATCACCGCAAATTCAGGGCGGTGTCGCAATTTTAACCAACCACCCCAACTTTCCCGCAAATTTGATGGCGTCGTCTTGAACTGACGTCGACAAACTATCTTCCACCTTACTTCCGTGTTTACGTTCAAGCAATTCAAGCATTCATGCAGCATGTGCGCGTCGAACGTTTCCCACTTGCCGACCAAAATAACTGCGAAAGATCGTAAAAATTCAGTATCCTGGTATTCTACATGAAAGTGGGGGAAAATTATTTTGCACTGCATGTAACATTAGGTGCGTTTCCATCCCCCTAATTTTATGCGAACTTTGAAGCATCGAATCAGTAAACGGTGAAACACCAAAATTCGCATAAAAATCCTCTAATTCGCAAAAAAGTTGATCCGCTCGCTTGAGGTGGTTTTTGAAAAATGAGAGTAAATTCGCAAAATGGGAGATGGAAACACACTTTTTGAAACAGCTGTGACGTAGCGAACTTTGAACACACAGGACTGACAGTCTTTCAGATTTCCGCATAACGACCGCCCATAGCAACCCTGCCGACATCAACGTGTAACGTCAACACCCTATTGTGCTCTCAAACAACGATACGTGTTCGAGAAACGACGTATCTATTTCTAACCATTTGTATATCCTTTAAATATATCCTTAATTACGTACATCGAACAGATGGCCAATGTAAATACTAGATATGTGTGGACCGACGAAGAGATTAAACTATTCCTTGCTCTCATCCAAGAAAATAACCTAACAGCTATTTTAGATGGAAAGCAACAACGTATTTCCACTATTTATCAAGACCTAAGAGAGATGATGTTACAAAAAGGATACAACAAGCCCTGGAATGTGTTGAGGAGTATGTGGAACGCTCTCAAACAACGATACAGCTTTTCTACTTCTACCATTTATTACAGCCACGTAACGGCATCATTTTTTTGCCTACAGCGCCACCTCCAGGCAGAACTAGGGTAGTTACCCGCTCCAAGCACTTGATGGAAACGCACCTAATTCAAATAACTTTTTTGCGAACTGTCCAAAGATTCGCATCACCTTTTAGATGGAAACGCAGCTATTGTGGTGGAACATAAGCGAAATCTTCCAGTGATAAGCATTCTGCCACCGCAAAACATAACTACAGAACTGCAGAACTGCAGGCAGTACGTCAGGCGACGAGGCAGATCACTATGACACAGGCTGTGGCATCCAAGTCAATTGCCAGCGCAGAAAGAATCCAGAATCAATTATTCATAGGACCTTTTCTCAGTGTTTTTGTTCTCTTAATTAATGTTTTTTTCAGTAATAACTTAATATTTAACAAATTACTCTGGGAAAATTGCAGTAATAAGTTCATATTTAATATCAGGAAAACTTTAACTTCCTCTCGCACTGGAATCGCATGAAAAACCAAAAAAAAACTGCAACTTTCAACGCAACATTTTGGAAAAGCTCACGCAACATCAGGCATTTTAGGGTTAGGCGAAATCCTGGAGGGACTGATTAATAATGCATGCTGTGTGTGCAGACGCCTGAACACACCTCTATACCTGTAATGGGCTTGTAATGTGTGCATTCCTGTGTGTGCGTGCGTGCGTGTGTGTGTGGATCCCTCAGGAGTACGGTGTTCCATTAAAGTGTCGCAGAGGAATGATATTACTGATCAGGATTATGAAGAAAACTGTTGCGCAGACAAAACAGGTGATGTCTTCAACTCCCCTGTGTATGTGTGATAGATAATCTTAGAAAGTCAAGGAACTTAAAGAAAATTTTACACAATTTTGTAGGTGTGACATATGTATAATGAAATTATGTGCGCAACGAATGTGTGTGTGTGTGTGTGTGCGTGTGAGAGTGAGAGTGTCACGGTCTCTCCCACCGGATCCTAGCTGCCACTAGTTTTCTCTGTTAGTCTTGTCTGTCTCTGTCATGTTCTGTTTCATGTACGGGGGCGTGGCCTGCTGAACTCCCCAACCCAGCCACGGTGATCACCCGCACCTGACCATCATCACCAATCACGCCCACCTGTATATCTTCCCCAGTCATTCAACCATTCGTCGCCAGATCGTCAGCTATACTTACCTGGTTAAGTTATCCTCCGACCTCTCTAGCCCTTTCTAGTTACTCTCGTTATTCACGTTCGAGTCGCCATTCCTGATCCTGTTGTTTCCCTCCTCAGTCATCGTTGTCACGTCCACCACTCGACTCCCCTCTCCTGCCGGAATACCATTTCCTCCGAACCGTCGAGGGTGACTATCTGTCCGGCAATCTACCCGACCCACCAACTCCGGATCGCCACGAACATTCTCCTCTGCTCTGTGTAGCAATAAACTGTTTAATTGCTACCAACCTTGTCCTGTCGTCATTTGTGCCGTGCGTTTGGGTTCACCCCGTCTTGAGCCGTAACAGTACGATCTGGCCAAAAGATGGACCCAGCCGACACAAATGACGCAGCCGATTCCTTGGCCGCTCGCTTAGCGAATTTAACCCAGGAGCCGCGGGAGGTCTCGGTGGTGTAGGTGAGCCGCAGCCGCTCACCTACGCCACCGAGACCTCCCGCGTCGCCTACCTCGTCGCCTGCCTTCGGGGGGAGGCGCTTACCTGGGCTTTGGCTGAGATGGACCGCGGGGGTCCCGAGGCCTCGAACTATTTAGCTTTTACTACGGCGCTGCGACGGACGTTCGATCATCCAGTTCGGAGGCGAGAGGCTGCCCAGAGACTTTTGGATTTACGCCAGGGCAGTCGCAGCGTGGCAGAGCTTGTGATTGATTTCCGTATCTACGCAGCAGAGAGCGGCTGGAGTGACGACGCTCTGAGAGACGTTTTTCAGCGCTCCCTGGCTGATCATCTACGGGATGAGATCGCGTTGCGGGACGAGCCGTCCGACTTAGAGGCACTCATTACTCTCGCCATGCAATTGGACAACCGCATTTTGGGAAGGAGGGAGAGTGTCGTCCGGACCCCGTCATCTTTTCCTTCCCAGCACACGACAGTGAGACCTCCGCCGCGGATTACCGAGGCCTTTCGTGAACCTCCGAGCCTTCCCGAGCCAGAGCCCATGCAGCTGGGGCGCGTTCACCTAACCTTAGAGGAACGCGACCAGCGCCGACGGACGGGCGCTTGCATGTATTGTGGGAGGACGGGCCATATCCTCCTTCACTGTCCCCGGCGCCCGGGAAAGGGTCCGGCTCGGTCGTAATGGGAGTTTATCGATCGAGTTGTGTCCCTAATTATTCTAACTCCCGTACTCTGCTCAAGGCCACTCTGTCGTGGCAGAACCGCTCCTTGCCCCTCTCCGCCCTCGTCGATTCCGGAGCAGACAAGAGTTTTTTGGACCGAAAGGTGGCTCGACAGCAGGGAGTAGACCTCATCCCACTCGACGTGTCTATGGAGGTGAGTGCGCTCAACGGATTGCACCTGGACAGGATTGAGCATAAGACCGCTCCCATGTCCTTGCTGCTTTCCGGTAACCATCAGGAAAATATTTCGTTTCACCTCATTGACTCACCGCAGACTCCTGTGGTCCTGGGCCATCCCTGGCTTCGTCTTCATAACCCCAGTTTGGAGTGGGCCTCTGGTAAGATCACTGCTTGGAGTACCCATTGCCTATTGAACTGTTTACGCTCTGCCGACGGTCCCGGAGTCCCCGGACCTCACGTTGGTGCCCCTGGACTATCATGATTTAGGACCGGTATTCAGTAAACAACACGCACTATCTCTGCCACCACATCGCCCTTATGATTGTGCCATTGATTTACTTCCTGGTTCCCCTCTCCCTAGCAGCCGTCTGTTTAACCTCTCACTTCCAGAACGAGAGGCCATGGAGGGGTATATCCGGGACTCTCTTGCCGCGGGGATTATTCGTCCCTCATCTTCACCGGTAGGAGCAGGGTTTTTTTTTGTTTCCAAGAAGGACAAGTCCCTTCGCCCCTGCATTGATTATAGGGGACTCAACGACATTACAATTAAGAACAAGTACTCGTTGCCCCTCATAGACTCTGTCTCTGTTCCTCTGCGGGGAGCTACAGTTTTTACCAAGCTGGACCTCCGTAACGCCTACCACTTGGTCCGCATCCGAGAAGGGGACGAGTGGAAGACAGGCTTCACTACCCCATTAGGTCATTTTGAGTACCTGGTGATGCCTTTTGGACTTACAAATGCCCCTGCAGTATTTCAGGCCCTGGTCAATGACGTATTGAGAGACATGCTCCATCAGTTTGTGTTTGTGTACATTGATGATATCCTGATTTTCTCCCGGTCCCTCGCAGAACACAAGCTGCATGTCCGTCAAGTACTGCAGCGTCTCTTGGAGAATCGAATATTTGTCAAGGCGGAGAAATGTGAATTCCATGTGCCATCGGTGACCTTCCTGGGATTCATTATCGGCCAGGGGAGGCTGGAGATGGATCCAGGGAAGGTAACTGCTGTAGCTGATTGGCCTACTCCCACCAATCGCAAGCAGCTCCAACGTTTTCTGGGGTTTGCAAACTTCTACAGAAGGTTCATTAGAAACTTCAGCCGCATCGCCGCGCCCCTCACAGCGCTGACCTCCGTCAAGGTGACCTTCAGATGGACCTCGGAGGCCGCGGTGGCCTTCGAGGTGTTGAAGCGACGCTTCGTCTCCGCTCCGGTTCTCACGCAGCCCGATGGCAAGCTGCAATTCGTGGTGGAGGTCGACGCATCGGACACTGGGGTTGGAGCTGTACTGTCCCAACGCTCAGCCTCGGACGGTAAGCTTCACCCTTGTGCTTTCCTCTCTATCGAGGGCTATCTCCCCCAGAGTGGAACTACGACGTGGGAAATCGGGAGCTCCTCGCCGTCAAGCTCGCGCTCGAGGAGTGGCGTCACTGGCTGGAGGGGGCGGAACTGCCGTTCGTCGTGTGGACGGACCACAAGAATCTAAGTTATATTCAATCTGCAAAACCTCTCAACTCCCGCCAGGCAAGGTGGGCTCTATTTTTTGGTTTCCTTTCGCCCAGGTTCCCGCAACACCAAGCCGGACGCATTGTCCCGTTTGCACTCCGTGGACGAGGAGTGCTCTGGTTTGGACTCCATTCTACCACCCACTTGTGTGGTGGGCTCAGTGGTCTGGAAGATTGAGTCCTTGGTTACCCAGGCCCAGGCTCATCAGGCCGATACGGGCACGGCCCTTCCCGGTTGGTTGTTCGTTCCGGATGCAGTCCGTTCAGACGTGTTACAGTGGGGTCACTCGTCGAGGCTGGCTTGTCATCCGGGATCAACCGGACCCTGGCTTTCCTGCAACACCGGTTCTGGTGGCCTACCATGGACCGAGACACCCGGTCTTTCATCGCCGCATGTACCACCTGTGCGCGCAACAAAACAACCAACAAACCCCGGTCGGGACTGCTTTGCCCGCTCCCCATCCCCAGTCGTCCGTGGTCCAACATCGCCCTGGATTTCGTTACCGGTCTCCCTCCATCCAGAGGTAACACCACCATACTCACCATAATTTATCGTTTTTCGAAGGCAGCCCACTTCATCGCACTACCCGGACTTCCCTCTGCGAGAGAGACTACAGAGCTGATGATTTCTCAGGTTTTCCGAATACACAGCATCCCTGCGGACATCGTGTCGGACCGGAGCCCCCAATTTATCTCCCAGGTGTGGCGAGCCTTCTGTTTGGCCCTGGGAACCACAGCCAGTCTCTCCTCTGGATATCACCCTCAGACCAATGGCCAGGCGGAGCGGGCAAACCAGGAACTGGAGGGCATGCTGCGCTGCGTCACAGCCGCCAATCCCGCTTCATGGAGCCTTCATCTTCCTTGGGTTGAGTACGCACACAACACACACAGAAATGACACTACCGGAATGTCTCCCTTTCTCTGCTCCCTGGGCTACCAGCCCCCGCTGTTTCCCTCGCAGGAGGCAGAGATTGCTGTTCCTTCAGTTCGGTCCCACATCCTACGCTGCCAACAAACATGGAACAAGGCTCGGGCTGCGCTGCTTCGGGCTTCCACCCGCTCCCAGCGACAGGCCAATCGCCACAGGACACCGGCACCTCATTACGTCCGCGGCCAGAAGGTCTGGCTCTCAACTAAGGATCTCCAGTTGAAGGTAGCCTCTCGGAAACTCGCGCCCCGGTTCATTGGACCTTTTGAAATCGAGGCCATCATAAACCCTTGTGCTGTACGTCTCCGGCTCCCCCCTCTCTTCGGGTTCACCCCACGTTTCATGTGTCATTGATCAAGCCTGTCTCCTCCAGTCCTCTGGCGGTCGCTACGCCTGCGCCACCTTCACCGCGCATCATTGACAATCACCCGGCGTGGACGGTCCGGCAGTTGCTGGACGTACGTCCTAGGGGGCGTGGTTTCCAGTACCTGGTGGACTGGGAGGGTTACGGACCAGAACACCGGCAATGGGTGTCACGGAATATGATCATGGATGATACATTGATTTCGGATTTCCATAAAGCGCATCCTACTGCCAGATGTCCGCCACGTGGCGTTCGTAGAGGGGGGGGTACTGTCACGGTCTCTCCCACCGGATCCTAGCTGCCACTAGTTTTCTCTGTTAGTCTTGTCTGTCTCTGTCATGTTCTGTTTCATGTACGGGGGCGTGGCCTGCTGAACTCCCCAACCCAGCCACGGTGATCACCCGCACTTGACCATCATCACCAATCACGCCCACCTGTATACACTTTCTAAAAAGCTTTTTTAACTTTGCCTTTATTTTCTATTTTAATACTAAAATGCCTTTTTCTATTTTACCCATTTCTTTGCATATGTTTTTCTTTTACTTATCTATTATTTTATTTTATTGTATGACAATGTTTGTATGTGAAGCACTTTGAGTCTGCCTTGTGTATGAAAAGTGCTATATAAATAAAGTTGCCTTGCCTTGCCTATATCTTCCCCAGTCATTCAACCATTCGTCGCCAGATCGTCAGCTATACTTACCTGGTTAAGTTATCCTCCGACCTCTCTAGCCCTTTCTAGTTACTCTCGTTATTTTCGTTCGAGTCGCCATTCCTGATCCTGTTGTTTCCCTCCTCAGTCATCGTTGTCACGTCCACCACTCGACTCCCCTCTCCTGCCGGAATACCAGTTCCTCCGAACCGTCGAGGGTGACTATCTGTCCGACCCACCAACTCCGGATCGCCACGAACATTCTCCTCTGCTCTGTGTAGCAATAAACTGTTTAATTGCTACCAACCTCGTCCTGTCGTCATTTGTGCCGTGCGTTTGGGTTCACCCTGTCTTGAGCCGTAACAGAGAGTGAGAGTGAAAGTGAGGGAGAGAGAGTGTGTGTGTGTGTGTGTGTGTGTGTGTGTGTGTGTGTGTGTGTGTGTGTGTGTGTGTGTGTGTGTGTGTGTGTGTGTGTGTTTTCAGGAGCAGTGTGTTGAGGAGCATTTTGTCTGTGTTGAATAGAACTGTGTGTGTATGTGTGCAGGCTTTATATTGTTGTGAGGTATGGAATACTAGCATTCGCCACCTCTGCTAGGTTATAAGGTTCACTAGAAGATGCCCCTATAAGCAGCAAGGTTAATGAAAGAAAAAAGAAAAGCAGACCGAACAGGAGAGAGACGTCACATATCTTAACACTCTGCCCCTCCCTCCTGCTGCAGTCAGAGTACATCTGCATGATTGGCCTCTCCTAATGGGACGACAGACACAGCTGCACAGAGAGGAAAAAGCAGGACGGAGAGGGCAGAACAGGACGGAGAGGACAGGACAGGACGGAAAGGACAGGACAGAGGAAGGGTGAGGAGAGAGAGGAGAGGAGAGAGGGGACAGAGAGGAGGGCGAGGAGGAAGAAGAGGACAGAGATGAGATGGAGGACAGAGAGGAGAGAGAGAGGACAGAGAGGAGAGAGTCGAGAGAGAGGACAGAGATGAGAGGACTCAGAGGAGAGAGAGGACAGAGAAGAGAGACCACATGACACAGTGGGGTACTGAGAGGGAGGTGAAGAGAGACCACAGGGTTTAGTAGTTGCTGATGTTGAAGGTGGAGGTTGTGTGGTGGAGGTGTAGTGGAGAAAGTTATGGAGGTGGTGGTGTTATTGCTGGAGGTGTAGTGATAGTGGTGGAGGTGGTGTTAGTGGTGGAGGTGTAGTGATGGTGGTGGTGTTAGTGTTGGAGCTGGTATAAGTAGTGCAGGTGTAGTGATGGTGGTGGAGCTGGTGAATTGGTGGAGGTGGTGTTAGCGGTGGAGGTGGATGTGGTGGAGATTCAGTAACGGAGGTGTAGTGGTGGTGCTGGAGGTGTTGTGGCGGAGACCTTACAGGGCTCCAGACTAACTTTTTCCTTGGGTGCACTGGTGCGCCTAAATTTTTAATTTGGGTGCACCAGCACGTATTTATGGTGCACCCAAGTTTTGAGTTGTTGAGGGGGGGGGGGGGGGGGGGGGGGTTGGACCGTGCCTGCCTTGCGCCGAGTTGTTCACGGGGAGGGGGGGGGGGGTTGGATCGTGCATGCCTTGCGCTGAGTTGTTGAGGGGGGGGGGGCAACCCGGGCAGCTGCACCGGTTGCACCGTCGATATTTACGCCATTGATTAATAATATCTTGACCATTAAATAAATGCCTTAAATAAATGCCGAATCTGTATCTCTCATAAAGAATATCGTCAGACAATGCCAAGGGATCGGTTCTGTCCCAAAAAACCCTCTGTCTCCGGAGAGACGCCTGTACGATAAGTGCGTCGAGGTCCATGGGAACACCCACAAATGGTGACGCCATTATCGGAGGAGGGGCTAGGAAGCTGCGCACGCCGATATAAGTAGCCGATCTCCGGGTAGACTCGCTGAAAAGCTGCTCCCGACCAGGTTTGGTTGCGAGCGTAAGTCACCATGGTGATACAGCGACGCTTAAAGAGATCGACTTTCATGTTACAGCTAACCCAGGCTTTCAGCTCAACATACCTCGCTAACCCTCTAATCGAGCTTCGTAGTACAGGCCCCTGGATTGGGCTTTCCGGGTTTGTTTACCGGCGTTTCTATTGTTACCGGTCTTGCGTGTTCCAACAGTTTATTAGGTGTCTAATAAATCGCTGTGTAATCAATACTTCATTCACTGCCTCTTCCGTGGTTATTACAATATTATGAATGGACTGCTCTGTAAAAAAATAAATAATAATAATTATACCAGATACATTTTTAGTCGCACCGGTGCGCCCAAATAAAATATTTGGTCGCACTACCCCGAATTCTAGGCGCATGTGCGCCCAAATTAGGCGCACTCTGGAGCCCTGCCTTAGTAGTGGGGGTGTAGTGGTGTTGGTGGAGATTTAGAAGTAGAGGTGTAGCGTTGGTGGTGGAGGCTTTGTGGTGGAGGGGTTAGTAGTGGAGGTGTAGTGGTGGGTGTAGAGGTGTTATTGCCAGAGGTGTAGTGGTGGTGGAGGTGTAGTGGTGGTGGTAGAGGTGTAGTAGTGGTGGTGGAGGTGGTGGTGTTAGTGCTAGAGGTGTAGTGGTGGTGGTGTAGTGGTGTTGGTGGAGGTGGAGTTGTTAGTGCTAGAGGTGTAGTGGTTGTGGTGGAGGTGGAGTTGTTAGTGCTAGAGGTGTAGTGGTTGTGGTGGAGGTGGTGGTGGAGGTGGTGGAGGTGTAGCAGTGGAGGTGTAGTGGTGGAGGTGGTGATGTAGTGGTTGTGGTGGAGGTGGAGTTGTTAGTGCTAGAGGTGTAGTGGTTGTGGTGGAGGTGGAGTTGTTAGTGCTAGAGGTGTAGTGGTGGTGGTGTAGTGGTGTTGGTGGAGGTGTAGTGGTTGTGGTGGAGGTGTAGCAGTGGAGGTGTAGTGGTGGAGGTGGTGATGTAGTGGTTGTGGTGGAGGTGGAGTTGTTAGTGCTAGAGGTGTAGTGGTTGTGGTGGAGGTGGAGTTGTTAGTGCTAGAGGTGTAGTGGTGGTGGTGTAGTGGTGTTGGTGGAGGTGTAGTGGTTGTGGTGGAGGTGTAGCAGTGGAGGTGTAGTGGTGGAGGTGGTGATGTAGTGGTTGTGGTGGAGGTGGAGTTGTTAGTGCTAGAGGTGTAGTGGTTGTGGTGGAGGTGGAGTTGTTAGTGCTAGAGGTGTAGTGGTTGTGGTGGAGGTGTAGTGGTGGAGGTGGTGGAGGTGGTGGTGGAGGTGTAGTGGTGGAGGTGGTGGAGGTGGTGGTGGAGGTGTAGTGGTGGAGGTGGTGGAGGTGGTGGTGGAGGTGTAGTGGTGGAGGTGTAGTGGTGGAGGTGGTGGAGGTGGTGGTGGAGGTGTAGTGGTGGAGGTGTAGTGGTCAGACCTGCAAACTCCTCAGAGTAAAAAAGGTGACAGTGTCAGTGTCGCTTTTTCGAAGTATACGGCTACTCGAATTCTGAGCTACCCGGGACGGGATTTAGCGTGAAAATTCATTACGGAGGTTGTAGAACACAATACAATGGAACGATTTCTAATGACAGTCTTCAATGCAAAATGTAGCCTTTTATTATACAGAAATTTGCTGTTGGTGTATTAGCCTAGGACAACACCCTTACCAGATTATTTATCTAAATAGCCCTATGTTGTTAGAATTTACTAACTTTATGCAAGTTCTACGTTCGTGCAGTACTCGGCGTTGACTCGGTCCTAAAAATACAATATTATTGCAAATGATATCACATCAAAAAAGCGGTAGCTAACGTTAGTTGAATGAAGCAAACAAATAGCTGTTGTTCTTGCTCCAAAATACTTGACTTACCTCGAATTTAACACAAGATAGTTCCTTCAAATTAGGGCCATACGGTATGGACTAAAATGTGTATCACGGTATGATTTGAGGCATAGACGGTAACAGTATTATATCACGGTATGTTTATTTTATCTTCTAATTTCGATATAAATACCTCTGAAGGGGTAAAATAATGTAAAGGCAGCAAAACCGCATAATATTTTTTAAAATCTTTTCTCAAGTTACTTCCATCTCTGAAAAACACTAATGTTTAATAGTATGGATTTGTTTCTCCACTTGCTTGCGGACCTTGCCGTATAGTTTTGTCATCTCAATTTGGCTGAAGTGTGTGCGGGCAGGTAACGCGTACCTGGGATCGAGTGTTTTGACCATCTCTTTAAAGCCCTTTCTATCGACATGTTGAAAGGGAACCATGTCCTTAGACAGTTAAACAGTGACGGCGTTTGTCATCTCGTTCCACCGCTGGCATTTTGTTGTAAGGACTTGCTTTCAAAATCCCTGCGGAAGCGATGTCTGATTGCAGAGACAGATTCGCGCTACCAGCGTCTGTCTCGTACGTTGTGGAATGAGAGCTCGTGAAGGGACTATTGCACAAGCACGCAGGAGCGCTTGCTGCGCGCCTGCGTGCTTGCGCAATAGCATACTGCCTGAGAAGGCAGTATCGCTGTCAATCTGTCCCTGGGAAAAGTAACGTGGTACCGAATTGAAAAAGGAACTACCGGTATGTTTCGCTACCATATTTTCAGTAGTTGCGCGTAACTTCACTTTTTACATGAAAAAGTAGTTAGGTTACTGTATTACCGCATTACTTACTTTGTTACGCGTTACACACAACATTGTCTACCGGTCACACTGGTCTCACGGTAACGTCAAAATCCATACCGTAGCGCAAATTCCCACTGGTGTACTTTCTATTCCGTAGGCCTACACCCCTACTTCAAATCCAAAGGCAAGCTCAGTTGGCGCGGTGTGCTTCAAGATTCTGAAGCCAGTGCTGAGATTCCGATTGTCCCAGAGAAATGTGAATTATAACAATTATGCAATAAGGTTTCATATTAAGGACAGCCTTCCCCGCACCCCCCCCCCACACCTAAAAAACTCTCCGGTTCTACGCGATTCAAGTGGATGACCCAATTGACCAAGAAAACGGCGATTGTCGCCGAAAAGCGACAAGTTTGTGGTGGAGCTGGAGGTGTTAGTGCTAGAGGTGTAGTGGTAGTGGGGGAGTTGGAGGTGGAGTGTGTGTATGGAGTGGTGTGTGTGCGTGTGTGTGTGTGTGTGTGTGTGTGTGAAGTGGTGTGTGTGTGTGTCTGTTTGTTTGCGTGTGCGAAGGGCCTGTGTGCGGGTCATTATCTTTTAATTACGGCTTTTAGAACATCTCTAAGAGACTGCGTGGGAGAAACAGAATACTTCAGTGCGTGCCTTCACGTGTGTGTCCATTTCCCGGTAAGGATGTGTACGTGTGTGTGTGTGTGTGTGCGTGGAACCCTGCGCGTGGGCCGTGTGTGTTCATCTTTACACTGCCTTCAAGTGTTTGCCCTGCCTGAACTGTGCGCGTGTTGCAGGGTTTAAATGAAGACGCAGGGAGGAGCTGCTGCAGTTCACCACACACGTGAAGCAGGCTGGATTCAAACAGGCTCCTTGTGTTGAATCAACAGTTACGGACCTGATGAACAAGCCCTTATATCCACGCTAAAGGGCGAGAGCGCTCTGCCTCGGAACGTCCTCCCGTCAAAAGGAAATGGCCAGGGCTGATGACATGGTAATGATGAATGTGTCTCTCCATGCACACACCACATCCGACAGCCTCAGAAGGGTGCCGCTGAACACCTTGACTCGGTTTCGTAGAACAAAGCCTTCTTCAGTGAATGGTGCGAGCAGCACTACCTGGAGAGGCCAGCGAGATGGTCCACTGAGCCTCCTGAAGCGTGACCTCACGTCCACGGGCCGATGGCCAGCTGTGCGGACACAGGTCACGACGGTGTGGAATGGTAGTGTGTTTCCGTTTGCACAAGCCATAATAAAATGTGCCCCCTCCCCCCCAGCTTCTCAGGCATCTCCAGGAATCGTCTATCAGAATAGGAGGTAGGAGTGAACCTGAAGAGATCCACTGGCCTCACACAGCACTGCTCTCCTTTCTGGTGGGAGCCATCCATGCGAGGGGGGGTTGATCAATTCATGGAATTTCCCACTGAATATGGGTCTTTGGCAGAACGGTATTTATTCTTATTCCACGTTGGGCTCTGTCTCTTGCCCCTGCACTGTTTGCGTCAGCTATTTTGCGTTTATTTGAAAGCTGAAGCCTAAGTCACCTTAACAATGAGTGATTGGTTAAATGCCTGCAGTGAATAAAGAGAGAAAGAGAAACTTACTCCTTCTCTTGCCCACATCTCCTTTGGAGGTAGCCGCCTCGTTCAACAGCACCATCCCCATGGTGATGGCTGCATCTGGGATACTGTTGTCAAGGGAACAACACATGCTGGACTTGCAGGCTGTCTCGTGGAGACCAGCTGTTACTGCAGGCGCACACACACACACACATACACACACACACACATGCACGCACACACACTCACACGCACACGCACACACTTACAAAAGGTAGAGGTAGCTAGTTCCATGGCCTGATGTAAAGCTCAATCAGGTCTTTATTACCGGAGCCAATGAGTGGGGGAGGAATGGATGTGATTCTATGCTGACTTGACCACGTGATCCGGTGGAGTTCCACTAGAACTGACCCCAGATAAGCAGCTTCACATGCTACTTACCCCTCCTTCCCCTGACGGGTAGCTGGAAGGTTTGTGAACAACTAGTTGACCAGTAAAAGAAAAGAGGCCAAACATTCTCTAAAAGCGCGACAGTTTTGTAACTGTGGCTGGTCTCTTCACCGTTGATATTGCTCTAAGCTTCGTTTATCGTGATACATTCATAATTTTTATTGAATACCTCATTAAAACAAGATATCTAGAAGAAGTAATTAAAAGATAAAATCACAAAGACTTGACCTTAGTGAAGTTGTTCGCTGTTGGGGATTGAGGAATAATTAGATGAATGATTTGAATGTTAAAACTACACATCATTTAACGCTACTTTATGATCATTAAAACAAGGTCCAAATATGAAAGGCCTCTCTGGCAGCGGCCAGCCACGACAACGACGGACAGGGGTGTTTGCACATTGATGATTTTGCGTTTGTGTGTTTGTGTTCACCTGCATCCGTCAGTGTGTTTGTGTAACGCCTCATTTTCACGTGTGTCAGCCTGTGTTGATGTCTGCACTTGCAAATGTACATAAGCAGGTGATGTGTGTGTGTGTGTGTGTGTTTATACACGTATGAGGAACATTTTACAATTCCAATGCTTTTGAAGCGAAGCAGAATGAGCCTGCTGGGATATTGTTATTGTATTAAATGTAAATCAAATCATACCCAGCACTTCAGACAGACATTTGCAAATGGTTTGAATTGAACATGAAATTAGTTCTCAGTGAAAACTATCTGTTGGACAATAAACAATGGTTAAGTGATTTGGGTCAATTGACACATATTACATGCACAATCACACACACTGACACACACATACACACAGAAGGATACTCAGCAACAGAATGATGTGGGACTCAGCCACAAACTGGGCCTGACTGCTGCCGTGGATGTAACTCTGAAAGAGAGAGAGAGAGATTTATTAAGAAAATGTTGGTCTACATTCAATCCAAACACAAAGGCTGACCGCAGCATTAGCATAGGAATGTGAATTGACACTTTTCGCAAAAACAGGAAGGAAGTCATCCTTACATGACGGCAGGAAGATTCAGGTAAACAGAGTGGCTCCTCTAAATACTATCTCCGTTCTGCAGAAGACACGTACCAATTCGGTCTGTGTGCTTCCCTCAATGGGCTCCTGTGTGTGTTTGTGTGCCTGTCTGTGCGCGTGCATGTGTGTGTGTTGTGAGTCAGAGAGAAGGCACATGTGTGGGCAGGCACGGTGGATCGTGTTTCATTGAGTGGGCAGCAGGTCATCCTAACCCTAGAGCATAACCCCACACACACACAAACTCAACACAACCAAGCATGCGTGTTAAAATTCAACATACTCTACCGCGTGCATATTCTGTCTCTATTCTATCTGTTCTCGTGAACTAGTATTGAAATAAAAATATTTGCATATTGTTTTAGGGCTGAAGGTAAAGGCCGGAGAGAGCTGAGGATAAAGGCCGGAGAGCGGAGGATAAAGGTCGGAGAGCGGGAGCATAAATGCCGGAGAGCAGGAGGATAAAGGCCGGAGAGAGCTGAGTAAAAGGCCGGAGAGAGCTGAGGATAAAGGCCGGAGAGCGGAGAATAAAGCCTGGGAGGGGTAATAAAGGCCGGAGAGCGGAGGATAAAGGCCGGAGAGGGTGAATAAAGGCCGGAGAGCGGAGGATAAAGGCCGGAGACGGAGGATAAAGGCAGGAGAGAGTGGAGGATAAAGGCCGGAGAGCGGATGATAAAGGCCGGAGAGCAGAGTATAAAGGCTGGAGAGCGGGAGCATAAAGGCCGGAGAGCGGGAGGAGAAAGGCCGGAGAGAGCTGAGGACAAAGGCCGGAGAGAGCTGAGGACAAAGGCCGGAGAGAGCTGAGGACAAAGGCCGGAGAGAGCTGAGGATAAAGGCCGGAGAGAGCTGAGGATAAAGGCCGGAGAGAGCTGAGGATAAAGGCCGGAGAGCGGCGGATAAAGACCGGAGAGCGGGAGCATAAAGGCCGGAGAGCAGGAGGATAAAGGCCGGAGAGCAGAGGATAAAGGCCGGAGAGCGGGAGGGTAAAGGCCGGAGAGCGGGAGGATAAAGGCCATAGAGAGCTGAGGATAAAGGCCGGAGAGCAGAGGATAAAGGCCGGAGAGCGGGAGGGTAAAGGCCGGAGAGCGGGAGGATAAAGGCCATAGAGAGCTGAGGATAAAGGCCGGAGAGCAGAGGATAAAGGCCGGAGAGCGGGAGGGTAAAGGCCGGAGAGCGGGAGGATAAAGACAGAAGAAGGCTTAGGATAAAGACCGGAGATGGGAGGTTGTTGTGTTGTTATGTTGCTCTTGAGCATGTGTTGTTGTCGTAGTGATGCAGACCCTCAGGCCTCAGACTACATGGACACCCCTGGCGTCTCTCCTGCTGGCTCTCTTTGCTATTCTGAGGCGGGCTCACGGCGGTGTGAGGTGCCTGGCAGGAGGCTGTCTGGGCCTCTGACAGACACACACTGGCGGAGCGTCAATATTTAATTGCGGGGGTGAAACTATGGATATGAATGCTGTCAGGCGGCATTGCGTTCCTCCGCCTTCAGAGGCAGGCGGCTTGTGCTTGAGGGTTGCGACGCGCGTAATGATTTAGCCGTCTGCTGCAGGCTCCAACACGTCAGGACTGATGTGCACCAACGTGTATGAATGCAGACAGAGGCGCGCACGCACAGGCACACGCACATGCAGACAAACACCTTTAACATACAACAGACCACTAGCATGAAGAATCCCTGGTTCCAGGGCTGACCACTTGAAATGAATCTGATTGACATGAGAGGGACTCCGTTCATCAGTGCACTATGATGCACACATTTGGCATTCACCCACTAAGTGACTGAGAGTGTTCTGCTCCTCATGTGATCTTTGGTTTGGCGCCCCGTCTGGTTTGTTGAATTATGTGATGGGGTTTTCCAGCCAGGAAGGAGGGTTCAGTAGTGCTAAAGTTTGTAGGCACACGTTATTTCAATATCCTAGTATATTGTGTAGCAATGATGTAGTTTAGGTACTGTGTGCTGTGGAGCAGCCCAGCCCGTGAAGCATGCGGTTTAGTTTTCTGTATTTACTCTAGGAATAGATATATATTTGAGTGTAACTATTACTATGTAGCTTGGTAGTATTTGTATATCCTTAATCTATTTCTAATAGTTCTAAGTTTCTTAGAGATGTACAATGTGTATTGACTTGACATATTTAGATTTGATTCTGTATTCTTTATTTGTCTGAATAAACTTGGATCTCAGAAGGCTGTTTCCTGACTAGTGTCTGGGCCTGGATGTGTGAATGTGGTGAGATACAACTGAAGGATGACCTGAAGGAGGAAAGTAGAGAGAGAGAGAGAAAGGGACCAACATTCAATGTTTTATGAATAATTATCTTTGCATTTCCCCGCCTGACGCCATTGAGATGCCATCACTGTGTGTGGGAGATTGACAGGCGAGAAGAGATGCATTGATGAGTCAGAAATGAGAGGAACATCTGAAATCACATGGCCTGGTTCCTAGACCAGCGCCTGCTGAGGCAGAACAGACCTTCTACCAGTGCTTATCGCAGAGACGACAGGGGCCACAGAAGGCCCCCACATGAACTCTTGATCCTACCGCACCTTAACAAGCACTTCGTCCTTACAAAACGCTCATGGAAACACATGGAAAGACATTTCTGTGTAGCAAACAACTCTTAATAACCAAGGGATAACCCCCTTCTTCGCATGTAAAGAGATGTCATTTGACTGGTTACATATGTTAAACACCACATATGTTTAATACTCAGTTCACAGATCTGGATCCTCACTGGATGTCCAAAGTATATGTGAATTTGTCAATAATTGCATGTTTGTGTGTGTGAATGTATGGCTTGTGTGTGTGTGTGTGTGTAGCTTGTATGTGTGTGTGTGTGTGTGTGTGTGTGTGTGTGACGCTTGTGTGTGCGTGTGTGGGTCGTGTGTGTGTCTGTGTGTGGCTTGTGTGTGTGTGTGTGTGTGTGTGTGTGTTTGTTTGTGGCTGGGTTTTGAGTAAGAGCAGCTTACGTGTTAATAGAACACTGAACATTGTTGTGTCAGTATGTATTTGTGTGCAGGTATCCGATGTGAACTGTGCTTCTCTATACACACAGTGTTTAGTGTGTTTTCTAACGGCCCTTTGAAATCAGCGCTCCTCTTTGACTGACACATTGACAATTTAGCTATGGCAGAGAGTCTAAAAATGTGTTCACCGGAATTAGTTAAACTTCAATATAAAGCATTGAAGAGGAATAGCATGAGATGCGTGTGATTCTAAGGAAGCCCACCGCCCTGGTGGTCCCCATGCCTACTCTGGATGCAGGAAGCAGCAAGTAGGTTGCCTAATATTCCAGTAGTATTTATTATTTCAAAGCCAGCTTTACGGTATTTTCAACTAAGCTGTTAGTGTATGTGTGTGATGTGTGTGTGTGTGTTAGTTTTTGAATACATTGACATTAAAAGGTCTTGTTTACATTAGTTGAAATCCTATTGCTTCAAGCAGCCAATTTGTCAGACTTTCAAACGAATCAAGGCAGCTCCGAACATGTGCATATATTGGCCTGCCAGGCACATAAGGACTTGAGTACACACACACACACACACACACACACACACACACACACACACACACACACACACACACACACACACACACACACACACACACACACACACACACACACACACACACACACACACACACACACACACTCTCCCTTGCTTGATGCCTCTCGGAGGCCATCAGTGGCGGCGGGCCGTGCTAATAGCTAGCAGCCGGATAACCTTTACAAATAGCTCCACATCGCTGCCGGCCCGGTCGCAGGGCGCGTGTCTGCCTCCTGTAAACACCGGCTCACATGGTTTGTGTCTTTGTTCAATTGTGCAGCAGTTTGTGTGTACATATGTGAATATGCGTGTATATTGCGTGTGTGCATGTTTGCGTTAGGGTGTGCATGTGTGTATGTTTGCAAGTGTGTGTGTGTGTGTGTGTTTATGATCATTTGTTTTTTTTGTTTCCGTAAAAGGTCACAAGCCAATGAGACAGAAAGAGAGAGAACTTGAGAAAGTGAAAAAAAAGGGAAGGAGACAGAAGGAGAGAAAGATAAGGGTACCCACTTCACAGGAAAAGGCAGTGTGTGTGTTTGTGTGTGTCACCAGATGAATATTATTAATATTATGAGTGACATATATGCACGTTGTTTGTGGACTTTCTTGCAACCTCTAGAAGACTAAGAAGATAATGACATGTTGAAGGAGGCACTGCAAGGATGGATCCAGGTGGAGCTCTGGCCTCAGCCCTCTCAGAGCGGTTCAGGGATGACACTCACACACTCACACCCCATCTCTAAATGGATTCATCTCGGGCGTTTTATCCAGCCGTTTGTATTCATGTTCCTGGTTTCATCATAACGCTGTAAAGCATGCATCCAGTCATGTGAGCACGTCCCTCCAGGTCCTCTCTGACCTCTTCACCTTTACACACTCCTTCACCGCCACCCGACACAGAGCTGGTGGGGGCAGAGTGTGAGAGCAAATGACGGTGGGTGTGAACAAGCGTGATGGCGTACGAGTGTTTGTTGGTGCGTTTGGAGCTGTAAATATGAATTATGGAATAAACACTGGCTTGTATGCTAAAGAAATTGCTGTCATACATATTGACACGTACATTCATATAGGGCGACAAAAGGGGCGAAGACAATCATGTGTTTGTTTGCATTGTGGCACAGGACATTGATCACAATGGGCCTCAAAGGACCTTCATCGAGGTGTTTTTTATCACTTGCTTGAACACGATGCAATTATTAAGCTGCATGTGTTACAGATTCATAATGAGATTGACTGTCAATCCAAATTGGACCCATTTCTTCTATCCCTTATTGGTCCTGGCAATGTTGCGGTTTTTTTAAGGATATTACTGCAATCCATTTTTGAGGGTGCAGATTTTTAAATGGGTGTTCTTTAATGGAAATATACAGTTGAGGAATTAACAATTACTTTTTGGCTCCGTCTCTAGTTTTTGTGTGTGAGCGAGCAGAATATTCGCTACAGTTTGTGTCTGCTTGGCCGCACCATAAGGCAGCTGACAAATCCTCCAATATAGTGTACCTGGCCTCATGGCGCGCTATGAATTTGGAGGAATTACACTTCCAGGGCTTTGTGTGAGAGAGAGAGAGAGAGAGAGAGAGAGAGAGAGAGAGAGAGAGAGAGAGAGAGAGAGAGAGAGAGAGAAGAGAGAGAGAGAGAGAAAGAGAGAGAGAGAGAGAGAGAGAGAGAGAGAGAGAGAGAGAGAGAAGAGAGAGAGAGAGAGAGAGAGAGAGAAGAGAAGAGAGAGAGAGAGAGAGAGAGAGAGAGAGAGAGAGAGAGAGAAAGAAAAAATACATAATCTGCATGGTCTCTGAATGATTGATGTACACAATGTCGCTGGGACTTGGGCTCTCGGGGTCCTGGTCTGCAAACTGGGCAACAGGGGCTGGGGGGGGTCTTGTCTCTCCACTCTGTGTTGGGTGGAGGAAGAATAGAGAATGGGAGAAACACGAAAAGCGAGAGAACTTTCTAAGCAAAGAACATCATCGTGTGTTTTCTCCGAGAAAAAAGAATTGTATCTTTTGTATCATTTGTCAATCTTTCTGTCATTTATATAGCCGTGGAAGCAGACACACAATTCAAAAATAAATAGAGCAATGAGACTAACAGCATCCTTGCTTCTGCAACACTTGTATTGTCATGATCACAAACTTAAACTTAGTGGAATCAAATCGAAAATAGTGCGTCAGTTTCTGAAGCCAGGCGGACACATGAGGAGGAGCTGGCGTGGTGTGTATACATGCCTTTGGTACTCATTCCTCTCATTGATTCGCTTGTTGTTTGTTTGCATTCTCACCACAAACACACAAGAACTAACGGATTCAAAAGCTCACGGAAAGCTGGGAGCCAATGCCACATGCTGTTGTGGTGGCAGGTGAATCTTTGGTTGTTCTGTGTATCGCCAAAGTTGAATGTTCTGTTTGTATGTCATTTTAAGAATGCTTTATGTGCGCTTCAACATATTGTTTGTTTGCATGTAGAAAGAAAGTGGGTGTGATATAAAGTGCAGACATAGATTAGTATTTGTGTGTGTATGCGTGTGTGGACGGAGATAGTGTGTGTGTGTCCATAGGGGATGACTGGACTGCACGAAGCAGCCAGTGTTGCTGACCTTTTCCCCATGGCCATGATAAGAGAGGGCGTTAAAGCAGAGGAAGAAAAACACAAGCATTATTCATCACTGTTTATGTGTGTGTGTGTGTGTGTGCTTTTTCCTGAAGCTAGATTATGTATAGACCTGGCCACTCCTGCAGCACTCAAAGAGTAATTTCAGCCTCTTCAGCAAATTCAACACTGTTCTACATGAGGAAGCTGGTCCTAAAAGTATCTCTATGACCCCACCTCCAGTCACAATGCCACCACTGACACATAAAACTACAGACACAGACACCACTGACTTACGCACTACTGACACACACACCACTGACACACACAATACTGACACACAAACTACTGAAGACACACACCTTACTGAAAAAACACTAATGACACACACACACACTACTGACAGACACAATAATGACACACGCTACTGACATACACACACTTCTGACATGCACACACACACACACACACACACAACCACACACACACACACACACTACTGACATACCCAGTACTGACATACACAATACTGACACACACACAGACACACTACTGACATAGACACTACCGACATACAAACTGCTGACACACACTACTGACATGCACAGTATTGACACACACACACACACAGTACGGACATGCAGTGGTAATCTCCCTTGCCTCTGGGTAAGGCGTTTTTTTGTTTGTGTTAGAAGGACAGGTTTAGAGAATTGTGTTCCCATACAGACAAAGGCTGACCAGCTGACTGTATTCTCTATCTCTCTCTCTCTCTCCCTCCCTTGTTATTTCTGGATGGCGTCCCAGCCGCCTAGACAAATATACTCTCCCTACCACACACGCTCTTATACTCCAGCTGTAACTCTGACACTCACCACACACACACGCACGCACGCACGCACGCACGCACACACACACACACACACACACACACACACACACACACACACACACACACACACACACACACACACACACACACACACACACACACACACACACACACACACACACACACACACACACACACACACACAGCCTTGACAGGGACCACGTGACAGCTGGCCCGCAGTGTATCAGCAGAGGTCTGTAGACCAAGTCTAGCACATCACCTATCAGACTCACACATGCACTAACATGCACACACACACAAATGTACAGCCTCCTGCTCCCTTTGCAGAGCCCTAGGACCAGCCAAGGGGAGAGAAGGGGCAGACGTACCACTTGTCCGTTCTGGGGGTTCTTGTGGGCGTAGGGTGGTCCTCTGATGTGGTTCCACATCTGTCCTGACGTCATGGCGAACACCACACACTGTGAAGGACACAGGGTCTTAGTTCTCTCTGCTTTTCCATGAGCCAGCAGTGTGTGCGTGAAGCAAAACACATGCCTTGTTATGCATTGACCTTGTTCCAGTCAGGTTGTGTGTGTGCTGTTGCGTGTGCCTGTGTTTGTGTGTATGTGTGTGAGATTATGCTGTTGTGTGTGCTTGTCTGTGCGTGTTTGATAGAGTGTGTGTGTGTGTTTGCATGTGTGCATGTCTGTCTCTGTGAGTGTGTGTGTGTGTGTGTGTGTGTGTGTGCGCGCGCGCGTGCGTGCGTGCGTGCGTGTGTGTGTGTGTGTGTGTGTGTGTGCGCATGTGGTCTGTGCGTGCCTCTGTGTGCGTATGTGTATGTGTCTGTGTGCGTGTGCGTGCAACCCACCAGGGCGGCCATGGCCCAGCCGGTCTTGTTGTAGATAAACTCCAGGTTGTTGCGGCGTAGGTACAGCAGACCCCCCACCAGGGACACCAGCAGAGCCAGAGCTATGGTGCCGGAGTAGTTAGGAGGACGGAACACACGGATCTGAAGGAGAGAGGGGGGGGGGGAGGGGGAGGGGCAAAGAGCGGGAGAGAGGGAGGGAGTGAGAGAGAGAATGAGAAAGAGCGGGAGAGAGGGAGGGGGTGAGAGAGAGATAGAGAAAGATAGTGAGAGAGAGAGAGAGAGAGAGAGAGAGAGAGAGAGAGAGGGGGGGGGGGGAGTGGGAGAGTGATAGTCAGACAGAGAGTTAGCCGGAAACAAACTATTCCTTACACAGGTTTGTAGAAAACACAATTGTAAATCTGTTCAACAGAGAATAGAGGACGGGCCAGGAGGTTGAGTGTAGAGGTCGAGTGAGACAATAGGAAAGTACAGAGAGAGAGAAAAAGGACAGAGAGAGTCTTTTGACAAGAAGGAAGGGCATATTTGACACAAAAGACAAGTATATCTGAAAGAGTCTCCCTGAATAAAACAAACCCTAAAGACTTTAATTCAATACTGTTCCGAGGAAGGCTACCAGCTTAGTGTTTTTGTGTAAGTTCTTTTCAGGAAGAATAAGTAGCCCATCCAGGCTCCTTTGTGTCCGGCCCACAGAGCAGCGGCCACAGACACAACTCCAGCACACTGCTGTGAGGAGGCTTTCAGCCCAAGCTGCATTAACAAAAAAACGTTCAGTTTGGCCCACGGAAAGTACAGAGGAACTTTTCGACACTTTTCTAATGAAACAACAAGGCCATTTGAATTCCTTCTGCATATGAATCCATGTTGAGCATTTTGCTCTCTAGAGGTTTAACAACCTTTGTTTACATTATTATGCTATATACAGAGAGTGTCAACTCTTGCTTTAGTTCAACATACATAATGGGAGTAAAAAGCCAGCTTGGATACCATGACAACCCAGCGACGCTCTGACTCTGCATTGCTGGAGAGCAGTGTGTGCCCGAGGGACCCCCGTCCTGCAGGAGGTGGTCTGCTGACACGGTGTTCAGCCACCTGGCCGAGCGGCAGGAGGGGGTCTGCTGACACAGTGTTCAGCCACCTGGCCGAGCGGCAGGAGGGGGTCTGCTGACAAGATGTTCAGCCACCTGGCCGAGTTTCTGAGTGCTACAGGGCTCCTCAGAGTCACTGATCCGCCCTCAAGACACAAATAAGGGCTACAAAGGGAATAGATGGTTTGAAGATAACCAACACAAATGGAGATTGGCCATGCACAATCAGCTGGGAGGGTGGGGCGAGAGAGAGAGAGAGAGAGAGAGAGAGAGAGAGAGAGAGAGAGAGAGAGAGACATCTACAACAATTTGGGCCAAATTAATGCCAACCATCCCTCCTATGTAGCCTAATGCTGGACATAAAAGGCCCAACAAAGTGATGGATGTGGCGGAGATTAGCGGCCGCTAGCCCTACTCCTGCTCCATCATCCATCCTCATTGCCATTTCTGGAATGCCCAAGCCCAGTGCTACGTAGCGCCACATGAAGACGAATCCCCCCAAGCTGAGCCATTCCAGCCACTTTAGGCACTCTCCTCAGTCTTAAGGTTCCCCCATTACCTCTATTAAATCATCTGCCCCAATCTACTCCTTTCTTTTATCGTTTATCTGTCTTCTATTCCCTGTGCTCTCCTCTGTTTTGATCTGATGTAAGCGACACGCGGCTGAGGTGGCCGGTAGCTGGTACTTAGTCTAAGTGCAGTCTGGATCTCCCTACAGTAGGGCCCCTGCATGTAAAGCAGGCTGCACGAGGAAGGCCTCTGGTTTGCCGACGTATCAATAAAGGATCCTAGGCTGCCGCTGTCAGCTGCGAGGGAGTGAGACCTGCTCTTGTTATCCTTGATGAATTGCCTTGCGTCTCTAATAAGTAGAGGAAAAGAAGCCAGAGTGCAAACTCTGGAGCATGGCTGTCGAGCCAGCGGCCCATGGAGACGCTGTCTGTCAACAGAGTTCTGACTTATTATCAGCAATGCACTATGAAGGAATTAAAACCATAGTTAGAATTCATTCATTGTGCGTTTTGTGTATAAAGTAATACCATAAATTCATGGATAATCATCGGTATTTAGAAACTTCAATTATGTTTTGTATGCACAGGCTGTGAGATCTGCTGTGTTAATTGACTGATCAATTAACAAGCTTTTGGTATCGGTTTTTCAGGAACAGCTAATGAGCATGGGATATTTGGGTTGCTTTCCCCTGTGTAAATAAATGGTTAAAGAGCAAAAATTGATGAATAAACCTGTGAAGGCAGACATGAATAAAGACTTTCACAGTGTTGTTTGGTGGCACTGAAGGTGAGTCCGGCCTGGTCTTAGTTCAGGTCCTGTTCTCTCTGTAGACCAGCCTGGTCTTACTTCAGGTCCTGTTCTCTCGGTAGACCGGCCTGGTCTTAGTTCAGGTCCTGTTCTCTCTGTAGACCGGCCTGGTCTTAGTTCAGGTCCTGTTCTTTCTGTAGACCGGCCTGTTCTTGGTTCAGGTCCTGTTCTCTCTGTAGACCGGCCTCCTCTCTTTAAAAAGTAACTGAAAGGACCAATCAGAGCCAGGGGGCGGGAGATTCCTTTCATAACGGACAAGAATGCAGCAGTCCGCAGGATCTCAACACAAAGGCAGCGCTCAAGGAGAGTGTAGCCATCAACGGGCCAATCAACCCGGTTTGATCAAAGATAGAATGACTAAGGACGTTGAAACAAAATCTGCATTTCTATCAGAGGAGAATATCTTTTTGCTTTATTTCCAACCAGATTCAGCGTGAACAAAGTCAATTTCTGCCCTGTTTGTTGGCGAATCTGGTGGACTCACGGGGACACTAAAGTGGTAGAGCGGTACAGCGGTTCGGGCGAAAAGGTCAGGTGGATATCGGGAAGGGCTGCTATAACAATCTGGAACACCATTTTGATCCCCCAACCTCTGCAACATTAGCAGTTATTATCTGTGAATGCCTGTGCACACCAACACAATATACACAGGATACAGAAACACATCTCTGCTCTGCACTCAAAGGTCATGTGTCTGTACTTTGTGGGTATGAACAACGATGTGTGTTGGCAGTACACGCGGTGGTGCGATGGTTGGTTTGGCACTAGGGCAGCAGGCCCTAGTTCTGTGTGCAGTGGGGTTCCGTGTGCAATGGGGGTCCGTGTGCAATGGGGTTTTGTGTGCAGTGGGGGTCCGTGTGCAGTGGGGGTCTGTGTGCAGTGGGGGTCTGTGTGCATCAGCTACCTGCACGTCTGTGCGGTCGGCGATCCACTTGGCCAGCTGCTCCGAAGCAAAGCCGATCCTCTGGAGATCGAAGGTGTCTGCGCGCTTGGGCTTCCCTTTGGCCGGGAAGTGCATGAAGGTGGGAGCGCTGTTCATGTTGAGCTTGGGGAGGGGGGGAGAGAGGGAGAGGGGGAGAGAGAGCTATTAGTTATTAAAAATTATTATTTAAAATGCAGAGATCCTGAAGCCATTGAAGGCATAGTATACCAAACAAAAGCAAAGTGATGTACTTCCTGTCATGGTATAGCTCCATGTAGCCAACTGAAGTCCCTCTGAAGAAGAAACAGATGGAGAGATGGAGAGAAGAGGATGCAGAGCGGGGAATAGAGACACACTTGGACCAGAGATCAGGAGAAGGGAGAAGTAGGAATAGATGGAGGGAACGAGGAAGAAACTGTGTTAGTTTCACAGTAGTTAACATGAGGCCGCCTTCTTATCAGTGTGGATAATCCATTCTGCTCTCTCTCCTTGGTGGTACATGAAGGTGGAAGCAGCATTGGTTTCTACTGGGCACGGGGGGCTCGGTCCTGCGGGCCGGACACTATGTGGATGGGGTGAGCGGGGGGGATGTTGGTCCGTCGTTAAGACAGATCTAAAGCTTTTTCCTGGCCTCCACACACGGTCAGTAATGCTGTACATGGGCCTGCGTAGTGTGTAATGATGTGTGTGTGGTTTGAGTGTGTAATTGTGTGTTAGTATATATATATATATATAGTGTTTAAATATGTTCTTTTCCCTCACTCTCCACCTCATCCCTAACTCTCCACCTCAAGCTGGTGTGTAGTGAGCGTTCTGGCACCGATTGGCTGCCGTGCATCACCCAAGTGGGTGCTACATATTGGTGGTGGTTAGTGAGGTCCCCCCTTCACTTTAGGCGTCTTTGAGTGTTATTAATTATTATTATTCTTCATGTTTAACCTCTGTTTTCCTTTTATTCCTAGTCTGTTTTACATAGTTTTGAATGATGACTATATGCTCTGTAAGGTGACCTTGGGTGTCTTGAAAGGCGCCTCTAAATTAAATGTATTATTATTATTATTATTATTAGTATGCCATTTAAGTGGGAATGAGGATTATATAATCACGAGTCAATGGATGTGTGAGCCTCTTCAGCGTTGGGTATTAATCACTAAAGTATCTCTAAGGTGAGGAGAAGAGGGGAGGAGGGGAGAGGCAAGGCTACAAGCAAGGAGAGGAGAGAGGAGGAGACAAGATATGAGCGGAAAGAGGAGAGGGAATGGAGAGGAGATCCGTTTGGGCCGCGCTGGATGTATGCTATAACAGTTATAGCTGAGGAGAAGCCTGTGGTTATGCTAATTCTCTTAATTACAAGAAAGCAGCCACTGGCTCTACCGTGAGGGCAAAGGAAGGGAAGAGACCTCTGTTCTTACTCAGAGATGGGAGAGATAGAGAGATAGGGGGAGAGAGAGACACACAGAGCAACACAATAAAGAGATGGAACCAGAACGGGGCTGAGCCTTAGTTAGACATGGAAGTTATCACACGCATAAAGCACATCCAGTGAATATCAAGCAGATGATAATGGAAGAATGGGAAAATACCTTATGAAACCAAAGGGGGGGGGTATGGAGGATAAGGAACCCAATAAATCGAGGAAACAGGATGAGCAGAAGAGAGAGTGACAGCAGCAAGGGGAGGGAGAGGGAGAGGGAGAGAGAGAGAGAGAGAGAGAAAGAGAGAGAGACGAAGGGAGGGAGAGAGAGAGACGAGGGGAGGGAGAGAGAAAGAGGAAGAGAAAGAGAAAGAGAGAGAAGAGAGACGAGGCGAGGGAGAAAGCAAGATTGAGAGAGATAGAGAGAGAGAGAGAGAGAGAGAGAGAGAGAGAGAGAGAGAGAGAGAGAGAGAGAGAGAGAGAGAGAGAGAGAGAGAGAGAGAGAGAGAGAGAGAGAGAGAGAGAGATTGGAAGAAAGAAGGACTAGGGGAGAGGGAGAGAGAGAGGGAGGAGGGGATGGTTCGGTTGCACGCCCGCTGTCTCCCAACACCAAAGCCTCATTAGGTTGTGATTCCACGCTCTGTCACCGCAAGACAATTCTGTTGTGATTGTCGGCCCCTAGGGGCCTGCGTTGCCATGGTGAGCGCTGATTATGTATTCCATGGTGTAGGAGTTTCACAAGTATTTGTGTGTCAGACTGTGTGCATATGCCCCTGTTTTTATTTGTATGCACAGGCAGATTTTACCTTGTGTATTTGTATGGTTTAAATAAAACAACAAATGAAATAAATGTAAAAATACAAAAAAACAACGAAATTAAGAAAGGGGATGCAGGAATAATGCTGCTATCCATTTGGATTTACGAAGTGGTAAAGTCGCAAATCTCCCAGCTTTCTTGCGGCATTTCACTGAGGCACGCCCCCTTTTGGTCGTAGTATCTCGTCGCTTTCAAAGTAGAGCGAGCAGAGCTGTACAACTCGCAAAGAAGATGGCTGCGCACATAGTTAATGGGGGATGAGATGTATTTTCTTTCTATTTGTACCACGTTGGTGGTTTTAATGTCGTTTTTAAAACCTCTTACACACTTGATTCATTGCTGCTTTAATCCGGTCACCAATATATGCATTGCACGGTCTTGCTTTGCGTGCAATTCAATGTAAAGTTTTGTTTTGAAGCTGGTTTGCTAAAGAGGCTATGTTGCTAATGATGACTAGCCTGCTACTACTCCCCCTCGTGGCTCGACAGAAACACAAATGGCAAACTGGAAGGCTGGAGCAAGGGAAATACGTCACGTTCTCGCTGAAGCTGGTCGTTGGTACCAGCGTACCATCCAAATGGATAGCAGCATAATCTCAACAACATCTTACCACAGAAAAAAACCTAAAATCTTCAAACCATTTTCACCCGAAAAACAATACGAGTGGAAATGAGCCCACTGTCTCTGCTGGAATTCAAACGCTATGAGTTATTTTTTTGGCTGAGAGTTTTAGGAAGGGGGGTTGGGGGGGTGTTATCCCTATGGTTACGACCCACGCCGACTTTATTGTACTTTTCTAGATCCGTTGTTGTGTAGGAGCGTTATAATCGCTGTATATGAAATGTGTCACACACCGTGGCGGTATACTACGTGTCCGAAAAGCTTAACCCTCTCTTAGACATGGGATCCAAATACAGTACCATTTCAGTGCCATAATACAGCAGTATGCACGCAGGCACATTTCAGTACTGTTAATACACAGTATGCGTGCAGGCACATTTCAGTACCGTACACGGAGGCTTTGATGAATGCATTTAGTGACATGTTTCATTCATTGGGATCTAAAGAGGAAAAAATAAAGAGTCTATTGGAACAGAAACTGGTGCTTGCCAGTTCCACCTATCCAGATTATAGAAAAAATAAATGGAAGATTCCCATTCCTTTCCATTGTGTGTTGCCAGTGATCGGCAATCAGCAGATCATGGTTTAGGGGATCGATAATCGGTGATCGGCCCCGAAAATGCTGATCGGAGCATCTCTAATTTTCATAATGATAGAATATGATGTAGAATATAAAGCACGCCCATTCAGAGGTGGTACACTGGGGGATCCTTCACCCAGAGGAACGCCTTCCAGCCGTCAGTGGACAGCAGAGGTAGAGCTCCATACTCTCTAAGACCCTCAATGATCAGACAACAGGCTCAAAGTGGAAAAATACAAAATGTTATCCTTTAACCCTCTCTCAGACACTGGCCAGGCGTTAACCTCGCAGTCATGAACTTCACAATCCGTTGTCCAAGAGATCCACATTCCTGGTCCAACACCGTGACTATGAAGGGGTTGAGGTGGTCCTGTGTACGTGTGTCAGGTGTGTGGGCTTGAGGCTGTATCTCTAACCAGACGGACAGAGGGGATACCTGCTGGAACACGTCGGCTCCTTCGTCGTAGTCCACCACAGTGAAGAAGAGCTTGTTGGAGAACGCAGAGGAGTAACGCCAGGAGTTAGCCAGCACCTGGTACTCCTCATTGGCCTGCCTAGAGAGAGAGAGAGGGAGAGAGAGATTGAGAGAGATTGAGAGAGATTGAGAGAGAGACATAGGGCCCTATCTTGCACCCAGCGCAATTTACTTTCTACACTGACGCATGTATCGTTGCTAGTTTGCACTCGGCGTAAAGCTGAATTTTCCCCGCAGCAAACCCGTGCCACCACACCAAAGAAGGGTCATGTTCCGGCGCAAATTATACATGATGCTATTTTACTGATCAAAAAAGCAATTGCCACTGACCGGCAAATACCTGGTCGAAGTGCATCAGCTTGGTGTTGCTTACACACCAGTAGGCTATGCACAGAACAAACATGCAAACGGAAATTTTAGTATTCTGATGATGATGATGTGGAATGTGGAAAAGGATTTTTTCCATAGGGGCTGCATGAATTAACACTTTAGTAGGCTATGCCATGCGTTAAAATAATAGTAATAACAATAATAAACTCGAGCAAAGTAGGCTATATCCCAGCCTTCCAAATCAAAATCTCGTTTTAGGGTAAATTATAACGTTGGTTAAATTATTTGGGAAAGAACAGCTGATACAGCGGTAAGAAGTTGTACTTTCAAAACAATGCATCTGCAAACACCGTACAGCAAACAAATATATTTTTGACATAGACATCATGTACAATCCCATAACTTTTCAGAGTATTTGATAGTGAGAAAACATAGTTTAACTGTGTTTAAAAGAATGAATGAATGCAAATTGATTCCTCGCACAGGTTTATCCTTCTCCCTTCACTAGAGATCAATAGATTGATAGGTAGAGATAGAGACTCATTGTGTTGATTGAAAGGCATGCTCAGATGTTCCAGGAAACAGCCTACATTGTGCATGCAGGTGGGATTTTCAGTTTTTTTGTAAATAATCTTAGCAGCCAACAACCCATGTTTTCCTTTGATCCTAAATCAAATGGCATGTCAAGATTCTTGAGAAATGTTTCTCATCTCTGCACATACTTCAAAACATGGCGTCACAAACGCTGACACCTGGGACATCTGGTTATTGTGTTATCATTGTGCATTGTCAGTCAGGCATCAAAGAGCAGCGAGACGGAATACAAATCAGCCAGAAATAACAATCCAGATAAATAAATATCCCCTCGCCGTGTTTCACAGCCCGCTGCTGGCAGCAGGGAGCATCTCACACCACACTGACAAGGGTGTGTCCTGCAGACGGGGGTAGGGAGACAGAGACAACCACCACAGACCACCACCACCAACACCACCACAGACGACCAACACAGACCACCACAACAGACCACCACCACAGACCACAGACAACCACCACCACCACCACCACCAACACCACAGACCACCACCACCACCACAGACACCACCACCACCAACACCACCACAGACGACCAACACAGACCACCACAACAGACCACCACCACAGACCACAGACAACCACCACCACCACCAACACCACAGACCACCACCACCAACACCACAGACCACCACCACCACCACCACAGACCACCACCACCACCACAGACACCACCACCACCACCACCACAGACAACCACAGACCACCACCACAGACCACAGACAACCACCACCACCACCACCAACACTATAGACCACCACCACCAACACCACAGACCACCACCACCACCACAGACACCACCACCACCACCACAGACAACCACAGACCACCACAACAGACCACAGACAACCACCACCACCACCAACACCACAGACCACCACCACCAACACCACAGACCACCACCACCACCACCACCACAGACACCACCACCACCACAGACCACCACAACAGACCACAGACAACCACCACCACCACCAGCACAGACAACCACCACCACCACCACCACTATAGACCACCACCACCACCACCACAGACCGCCACCACCACCACCAAAGACCACCACCACCAACACCTCATACCTCATTTGAGGGTAGTTTGTGACAGCCATCCGTCAGCTTTAGTGAATGAATGCTCTGTGAGAATATCTGTTTCTACCCCTGTACAGTTTACAGTTTAGACCTTTAATATAACAAGGTCAACTCTGCCCTGTATTAGTTCAGAGAATCCATCTTGCCTGTCAATCACAGGTTCATGGAATTCAACACTTCTCAAAGCTGAGAAACGTAGCGAGGGGAGTTTACATTATTCTCTGCTCTCTTGAATCTAACCGCTTTAATATCTCATTATAACAATTATAACAATATTTATATATAATATTATAAGATCAAGTAATAAATTATACATTATTATACCTTACACCACTTAGATATTTAAAGATCCCATTATAAATGATGCCTTACTTTGGAGACAGGCCACATAATGAGGATAGGGGAGAGACAGTGGGATGAGGTATAGAGACCAGTGGAGAGACGTTAACAGAAGATAAGAGTAAGAGTAAGTAATAAGAGTGTATTTCTGAACGATGACGATGACGGGCAACAGCGAAAATTAACCTTATTGCTCTCCTCTCTGTGTGTTTCTCCTCTTAACTGCCCTTTAACTCACCCAGCCTGCCTGCCCTTCATCTCAACCATGAAAGAAGGAAGCAATCATCACAGCCTGCTGCCTGATAGATAATACTATGTCTGGAACAGTCCCCATCTCTCCCTCCCTCCCCATCTCATACTCTGTCCCTCCGTCTCCCTCAGTCTCTCCCTCTCCCTTCCAGACTCTCAGTTCCTCTCTTGATCCCTCTCTGTCTCCTTTTCTCTCCCAGTCTCAACCTCTCTCATTTCAACATTTTCAATTTGAATGTGATCAATGCTCCTTGGCTCACAGGCTCTCTGTCTGAACCTCCCTTCAGTCGCTCTCTCTCTCTGTTTATCTCTGGCTCACACTGCGTCCTTCACGAAGTGTCTGGGGTCGGCCCCCCTCTAGTGTTTGTTCTACTTGTGGAGGTGAGACCCTGCTGTGGTAAACCTTGTTTCCGCAGCGCCGACCCCTTGGAGGGGTCTCAGTGGGGTGTCTGTCAGGGCCTTGGGTATGTTTTTTACAACGGGGCCAGGGGGCTCTGCAGAGAGATTAACACCCCATCAACGGCTCTCCAACCATTGGAGCAGGTCTGGGTTCAAGCCCTCCACTCTGAAGGGCTATTCTGATACTTTGAAGAGGGAATTTCTCCCACCTTAGAAATATTGTCCATCGGCAGTTTGTACACTGTTCATCTGTTACACAAAATAGCAAATTATTCTTATCCTTGAACAGCTTTCTGCTTTGGCATTTTCTATTCATCTACAGTAGACTCAGACCAGTGTTGTTCCTTTACAGGTGTGAGAATGAAGATGCTCTGGACTAGCTCTGTAGCCACTTTATGCCTTTCAAAGATTGTGCATAATATTGAGTATGTTCCCCGTAGCTGCCTCATCCAATATATTTTTCATGGCAGTATTCTAAATCACGTCATTTGAATCTTTATCCGCGCATCGGTTGTATCTTAGTTTTCCCGGACAGATTTGAGTGGAATTGAGATTGACAACAACAAACAACAAATGATGTTCTGTGTGACTACTTGCATATCGATTGTAAGTGGGGAGTTGTGTGTGTGTATGTGTGTGTGATGTGTGTATTATTCTGTCCTACATGTATTGTTTTATCCGATTTATTGATAGAAATGACTTTCCCAAAGATTTCCAAAAGAAGTATTGTCAATCAGTCTGGAGTAATGGAGTTACCAAGACAACCATCCTACACAGACCTTTTAACCATCTCAGTGTCTCTGGCCACGCACAGTTACAGCAAACTAGAACCTTTCCTAATTATTAACAGAACACCTGTGAAACCATGAGAATTGCAGGGGAGACGACTTGTTTACTAAAGCCTTCCATGTCCCTCTTTTGGGAGCAGGATCGTAAGGAGAGTTCTCAAAATGCGAGCGGTGTACGCCCACATACAGAGGTGGTGTACACTGACCCTCAACCAATATAAAGCACGCGCGTGTCATATGCTAACAACTCTAAAGCCCCCAATACGCTTAGCTATACAGGATTCCTATCCCTCAAAATCCTCCTGTTAACCAGGAGGATTCCTAGCCCTTGAAATCCTCCTGTTAACCAGGTGGAATCCTAGCCCTTGAAATCCTCCTGTTAAACAGGATTCCCAGCCTTATCCAGAGCGATGTATGCTGGTCCGGTGCGCTTGCTGCATTTCCCTCCTTCTTGGAGATGTTCAAACCATTGATGTGGTGCATGGCCATATGTGTGGGTGCATAATAACCAGAGATATCTTGTAAGCACCCCCGTCTGAACAGGCGGAAAGAAATGGTGTCAAATCCAGATACCCAAGATGTGTGAACAGAGCCAAGCGTCTGTTAGATATGGTTTATAGGATTCACATTTATAGTCTTTACAAAAAACAATGTGTTGTTTTAAACTGCAAAAATATCTGAAATGATGCCTGCGTGTGTGTGTTTGTGTGTGTGTTTATTATTATTATATGCTGTTCTCTACTCATCCTCTGCCAGTGGTGGAGTGTAATGGCTGTAAAAGCAGGTGGTCACGTTAACATGTTAACTTGAGTTATTCTGCCCCACAGGGTGTTAAAACAGCCCATCAAATGCACCCATAAACTCCTGTGCAACTGAGGGAGTGTGTGTGTTTCACGTACGCGCGTGTGTGTCCGGGTGTAATTATCTTTTTGTGTTTCCGTGTTTTTGTGTATTTTGCTGTGTCCTTGTGTGCATAAATGTATGTCGGCCTTCCAGTGTGCTTGGGTGTGTGCGTATGTGCGTGTGTCTGTGCCTGTATGTATTAAAAGAATGCATGGTAAGATAAAAGTGATCTTTATTCAACCTCACACAGAGGCACTATTGACACAGTAGGCTTTAAAGTTCCCACCAAGAAGCAGTATAAAACTATATACCAAATTTAAAGAGGACGACATTTTTATGGAGCTACGGATGTGCCAACTGAAATCAGGTTCCGAACACCAGACATAAACTCGTAGTCTTACACGCATCAGCTATTCCTGGTCAAAAAACACAGGGTGACGAAAGAGAGAGTTAGGGAAGAAGAGAGTTAGAGGTGGTGAGAGAGTCAGGGAAGGAGGGAGAGGTAGGGACGAGAGAGAGTCAGGGAAGGAGAGAGGTAGAAACGACGAGAGAGTCAGGAAAGGAGAGAGGTAGGGATGACGAGAGAGTCAGGGAAGGAGAGAGGTAGGGGCGACGAGAGAGTCAGGGAAGGAGGGAGAGGCAGGGACGAGAGAGTCAGGGAAGGAGAGAGGTAGAAGCGACGAGAGAGAGTCAGAACGAGAGAGGTATAGGCGACGAGAGAGCCAGGGAATCGAGAGAGGTATAGACAACGAGAGAGAGTCAGGGAACGAGAGAGGTAGAGGTGACGAGAGAGAGTCAGGGAAGGAGGTGAGGTAGGGACGAGAGACAAAGAGAGTCAGGGGACGAGAGAGAGGTAGGGCAGAAGAGAGTCAGTGAACGAGAGAGAGAGAGACAGAGACAGAGAGAGGTAGGGATGGAGAGAGAGTGTCAGTGAACGAGAGAGAGCTAGAGACAGAGAGAGAGAGTCAGGGAACGAGAGAGGTACAGACGACGAGAGAGCCAGGGAACGAGAGAGGTATAGACAACGAGACAGAGAAAGTAAGGGAAGGAGAGAGGTAGAGACAGAGAGGTAGGGATGGAGAGAGAGAGCCAGAGAACAAGAGAGCTAGATACAGAGAGAGAGAAGTAGGGACGGAGAGAGAGATTCAGGGAACGAGAGAGAGGTAGAGGCAGAGAGAGAGAGTCGTAGGGACGAGAGAGAGAGAGATATGGACAGAGAGAGAGAGAGTCAGTGAACGAGAGAGAGTGGTGGGGACGAGAGAGAGTCAGGGAATGTGAGAGAGGTAGAGACAGAGTGAGAAAGATGAAGTGATGGAGCGGGTAGGGGCTAGGTGATTAGTTGCCTAGCTCATTGCATGATCTCTTAAAGGAGCATTTCACCGATGGAGGCATGAATATGTATTGAAATTGGGTCCTATGTGTAATCGAATAATAAAATAAAATTCTAATTTGTTGCCGTCTTGACCGAGAAAAGGCAGAAAGTGACCGCTTTTTGGCGCTTTTGGATTGAAGACAACAACTTCCACCATGCACCATGATGCACAGCTTCGTAGGCCACTCCCGCTGATCTAGATCTCCGCCTATCGGACACCTCGCTGTTCCATCTACCAAGCTGATACCGCAAGACTGCTTGAAAATCATTTCACACAACATTTCTAGTGAAGAGTATTAGTTGGTGAACTCAGTGAATTAGTCCTTGTTTGTATTTCTTTCGAAATGGTGCCATCTTCTTTGTCAGATCCTGTACCTTCCGCCATTGTACTTCAGTTTTATCAACAGCCTCTGTTAGCCTAGCTTCAGGTGCTGTGGATGTTAGTTTCTGCTGGTGAAGTCCCACCCACTGGCACTGCTCTAATAGGTCTGTAGCGTCAGTGGGTCCCACCCCCTGGTGGGACTAGTGCTTGTAGTCTTACGAGAATCCTCCCCTCTTATGGCCGGTTCAGACTACACGATTCTCAGAAATTCCTCCACGATTTAACATGTCACACTATACGATCACAGAACCAGGAAAACGGGCCTTGTCTCGTCGTAAGACTGGCCACACTACAAGATTCGAGGGTGCGATGCTCTCTACTTTGTATCATTCAAGTTTGCAAGATATTTTGAAAATGTAGGATTTAGAACTAACATAAATGCTTTTTACATTTTTGTCATAAAGGTTCCAGTAGTTTTTATATCTGCTCAATGCGGCAATTCCTCACAGTAGTTGCGTTGCGCGTGACATGAACTATACAAAGTAGAGGCAGCAACAACGTAGCCTAGCAACAAAGTGTCAACACTGGATCCAGAGTACCTAGCTATAGGCATTATGCTGGCGGTCCTTTGCACAGAGACGGTTTATGATAGGTTATGATAGCTATTAGCACGTCAACAGCTGATGGCTCCAAACTTACCAGGTAAGTCAAGGGTGTCGGCTATTTCTCGCCAGGCTGTATTCCTTTTCACCCTATCGTGAAAGTCCTTCGAGGACACGTCGAAAATGCAGTGACGTTGCTGCCACATTTCCACTCCATTTTCTATAGTTTTCTTTATTAGCATTCTTCTTGTTATTGATCGCATTCATTTTTGCAGTAGTTACTCCTACTCAGCGTAGTGCAGTGAAGTCAGTTGGTAATGCCCTGTTTACACCTACCCGATAGTGGGCCCCGATGGTGCCCGATGGATAAATCAGCAGCTATCGTTATAACATCGGCAAATAGCGTGGTTTCATCGGGAAACACCGTTACTCTTCCCGGGAACATCGTTAGACAACGGGAAGAAAAGCTCAATGATCGGGCAACATCGGCAAAGAACGAACATGTTTGTTAATTTTGGGTCTATCGGGGTAGAATCGGTTACCAGGTGTTGCTATGGGCTAATTGGCTATAATCGGGAATAGAACGGGACTACGGGAGTATAATGTAAGACATCGCAAGTCGTTCGGGAATTTTCCTGGGGTACATCGGCTATATTCGTTAATCTTCTGCGCTTTATCGTGTTTTATCGTCTTTATATCGGCAACCTCAACACACGAAAGACCCTCAAGAACCCTCGACAAATAATGATTGTGACCAAATTGTGTTAAGGAAGACCCTCAATCTGCCACTTGGGTATAAATAGGGGGTGATGGATGGATGTCCTACTTTTATAATTAAAGGGGTACTTCGCCCATTATTATAAAATCGCTATTGTAATATAAATAAATATATAAATAAATATCAGTCTAAACCAGTCTCCCCTTTGCCTTCTCCCGAAATGACGCCAAATGACGCCAAACGCGTCATTTGACGTGTTTGGGGTCATTCGAAATGACGTCAAGTGACGCCAAACGCACTTCGGGTGTCTTCCCTGGCATAAATCGTTATGTTATCGTCATAACATCGGGTATGTGTAAATGCTCCCCCGATAAATTGACCCGATCATACATTTTTAGCCCGATGTCACCCGAAACACCCCGACTTCCACATCGGTGGTCCATCGGCCATTAGCGGCCATTAGCGGCCATTAGCGGGATGGTGTAAACGGGGCATAAACACTGCGCGTGAGCTCCAGCTGTTCGCGGGCTTCCCTCACCTAACTGGGGGCGTGGTTCCCTCATGTCAACAATGTATACGTCATGCGAATCCCCAAAAAATTCAGACATGCCAAACTTTTCGTTGTGGGGTTTTCGAACGTCGCTGACGAAAACATCGCAGATCACAAGCACGTCACATTACAAGACCTCGTCTCGTCGCCGACCTGTCAAAATAATGTACAATTCGCATATTTGTCTGCGACGAAAGAATCGGGGCAAAATCGGGCTGAAATCGTGTAGTCTGAACGGGCCATTACACTTCCTATTTACTTCTTTGCAAAAATCGTCATATTGCGTCATCTTAAACAGGAAGTGATGGAAATCGATACGGATCTCTCCAGTCTCTCCAGAAAATAAGGTAATGATGCACGACCATTCAAAAAATTTGAGTGGGTTTCTAACGATACAAAGCTTGATGGAAATGGGTGAAGTTTCCCTTTAACACCAGCTCCCAACTCAGCATTTAACAACCCCCCCATCGTTTGGGGTCCTTCTCGCTCTCTCAATCTTCCCAACCGGGTCGGGTCTGTCTCTCACCCCCGATCAGTCTGTCTACCTGTCTCTCTGCCACCCACTCCATCTCTCCCCCTCTCTCTCCTCCGCTACAAGTGTTGACATTATTAAGTAATGTGCGCGCTGCATCTGATTCAAACAAGCAGTCCATTTCGGGGGGGGGGGGGGGGGGTCTGGAAAGGCTCTTAAGATAGATAGATAGATAGTGAGATGAAAAAGTTAAAGGGGGTAGGAGTGTGTGTGTGTTTTAAATGGTGAGAAGGAGCTCCAGTTATGCCCGTATTAACGCATGGCAGGAGAGATAAAAATAGTTTATGTGCATGTTCTCAAGGGAGCCATTCCGTTGAGCAGTTTGGTGTTAGTGAGCGTGTGCATGCATGGACACGTGTGTGTGTATCTGCATGTGTCACAGTGTTCCTGCTGAATTTTCCTTAATCAAATGCCAGCCTCTATGCACAAGTGGCAACGAAGACAAAAATAAATTAGGAAAAATAAATATATGTTTTTATACTTTACAAGAGTCAGTAGGATGAGCTTTGAGTGACCATGACTTGTATCATTCTCCTATTGTTTATTGTTTACAAAAAACTTACATACATACGTACATATATATATATATTGTAGCGGGCCAGTGGGTGTGGGGTTTCCACGCTACCAAGTCGCATAGATAAAATGACAACACACAGAGAGTAGCAGAATGGTTTATTTACAGAGTGAACCGAACCAGGGTGGGAAAAGGGTCATCCACCTCCTTTATGCTCCAGTTCAATGTCCGTCCAACACCTTCCACCTGTCTCTCTCTCTCAGGGCGTAGCACGCTGCCAGGCGATCACACAGATCCTGCCAGTCCTTTGCTAGCGTAAGCTTCTCTAGCCTTCCTTCCCCTACACGACTGTTTGCTCGCCCTCTTGAGCCCAAGCACCCCTGCTTAACGATCCCCAGAATAACCTACCACTCCCCGCACTCCTCCATGGCGTCTGCAACAATATATATATATATTGCAAAAGTCTTTTGCATGTGTACACTAAAGTCACAAATGTGTAACAGTAAATTTGAAATCATAAATATTTTTTCTGCCATTGTAAACACAAAATAGGGTCTACAAGTTCACAAGTCCTTTGTTACAGGTGCACAAATCCTATCCTGTGCATCACAAATTCAAAGAGTCATGCACTTGACACATTTGACACAATCATTGCAGTGCAGTTGGTGCAAAACACATTTGCACACCCGTGTTTCATAATCTGAGAACATGCACAAAATCTGTGCATTCGTAAACCCAAATGCGTCTAGGTGGTACAAGTGTAGCCAAGTGATTTGTATCTGTAGGCACAGAGCTTCAGTGGGCGAGACAAAATTGCAGCATAAACCAAGAAAGTCGCCGGCAGGGTGTGCATTTTTCAAACTACACTGGGACCCATCCAAGCATTTACTCTTCCTTTTTGGAGTCTTGACAGACATTCAACATTCGTTCATTCATTCAACTCGTTGATGACCTAAATTTCGAAAAACAAGTTCAGCCTTTGATGAACGTGGTGAAATCTAAACGTGCATGCACTGGATGCATGCACTGGATGCATGCATTGGATGCATCCGCGCTTCCAAACTCCTTCCTACTTAATCCTCCTAAGTAATTTCATTAACATAATGTAAGATACCCACCTCCGTCGTGTAGGATGCCCTCTTCTCTTCTGTCAAGACTCCAGAAAAGAAGAGCATATGCTTGGATGGTTCCCAGTGTAGCTTAAAAAATGCACCCCCTGCCGGCAACTTTCATTAGTTTATGCTGCCATTTTGTCACGCCCATGGACGTGTTGCAAAAGTATCTGCGACTCTTTGAAGTTGGGGTGCACAAATCCTATCCTGTGCATCACAATTTCAAAGAGTCATGCACAAAGTCTTGTAACAAAGGACTTGTGAACTTGTATCCCCTATTTTGTGTTTAAAATGGTAGAAAAAATATTTACGACTTCAAATTTACTGTTACACATTTGTAACTTTAGTGTACAGATGCAAAATAAATACATACGACTTCAGATTTACTGCTAAACCTTTGTGACTTTAGTGTACGCATGCTAAGGACTTTTGCTACAATAATACCTTGATATTGATGCTGCTCTAAAACAGTTACTACTAGAGTCCTGTCCATGGTGCTAATGCTGCTCTAAAACAGTTTATACTAGAGACCTGTCCATGGTTCTAATGCTGCTAGCTCTAAAACAGATACTACTAGAGACCTGTCCATGGTTCTAATGCTGCTCTAAAACAGTTACTACTAGGGACCTGTCCATGGTTCTGGTATGCTGCTCTAAAACAGTTATGGACATATGATAGAATGGACATCGGATTCCAAAATGGCACAGATTCATTCCTATGTAAACTGCTCAATGGCGCAGGGTCACATCAAGGAGCGATATGCTTCCGCATCACGGGAGCCTAGCCACGCCCTAGTTCATGACGTATCGGATGCAGAAATATTCTTGTTTTTTAGCATTGTAGCATCATAAGCGAGAGGTCTGAGCGATCGCAGTCACATTGTTTACCGACCATGGAAGTATAAGTTAACTTCATAAATATGAAAGATTGCTCCATATAACATATAATACCAACAAGATAGTAAATGTATGTTGGCCTAGAAAACAATACAGTTCAATGTTATTGCTTAAGAAACAGATTCCATCCAACTATTTACGAAAAATGCTATCAATAATTTATATACAAATAAATGTATACATATCGATCAGTAACGAGGTTGGAGTAGACTACCCACATAAATATTTGTAATAGGCCTACACCAACATTGTTAACTGTCATACATAGCTAAACAAGCAAATGAAAAATTAAATACTAAAACAACTGAAATGTTTATTAGGCTATTAACAATATTATAAAAATGACGCCGTAATGCACCCGTTCTTTATCTTTGGATCTTTTGAATAAATGGATTAATAAATGGTGAATCGCAATGATCGCAAGCAGAGGAACGTGAGAGTCATTGAGCAGCAGCTGAACCAGTATAAAAATCCCTTTATGACTAAAACACTTTGTGATAAAAAGTCACCACAGTGCCTAAAAACCATCAACGTCATTAATGTTAGGTAAAAGGAAAAACCTCGGACACGAGAAGTTAACGGAGCCGTGCACTAGGCCCTCTCGAATGCCGGGCCGAAACAACATTTGTTTCCCTACGACTCCTTTCAACTGCCCACCCCTCCTTCTTCAGCAAAAAATAATTACATAAAACGGCTAATAAAACGCTTGAGGTGGCGTTTTGAAAAGAGAAAACTAAAATTTTTTGCGGAGACACATTCCTGTTCCCCACTTGTGGGGAACACAGCGTAAGTGGAAGATTACATTTCCACCTGAAATAATGATCAGTAGGTCATTATCAGTTGGTAGCACTATCGTACTATGTGGCACAAATAGGTTGATATCTTACAATTCTGACACTTGAAACCTCTATTTAAAGAGATACTTCACAGGTGGGAATATGAAGGTTTTATGAATTAAATAATTCAATGTATTATAAATGTGAAAACATTTTTTAAATCGGTTCATCCTAGCCTGAAAAAAGGCAGAAAGAGGGTTTTCATGGTCTCTCTGGCTCAAAGTAAGAAAACCTCCAACTACCACAGTGCATTGCGCTCGCTGCCCCGCCCACCTGTCGGTCTCCCGTCCCCCTCATTCCCCCTCAGTACGCGAGCTCCCGCCCCCTCTCATTCCTTATTGGTGGAAAAATTTGCCACCAAAAGTGTGTTGTAGTCCTCGGCCCTTCTAGCGGGACAAGAGGTTTCTCCCGAAATTACGTCAAACGCGTAATTTGACGTCATTTCGGGAGAAAATTAGATGAGAAAAAATGGGCCAAGGGGAGACTGGTTTAGACTGATATTTATTTATATATTTATTTATATTACAATAGCAATTTAATAATGATAGAACGTCGGTTCTAAATGGGTGAAGTATCCCTTTAAAGTTCAGGGCGAATATAATCGAATGACACCAAGCCAAGCACTCTCAAAAATATATATAAAAAATATATATATGGCCACTAGATTGGGCTGAAGAAGATGTGTTCTGATTTAATTCAATTCAATCAGAACACATTCAATTTACCTTTTTCCTCAGAAACCTTCTCTTAGTCATTGATTGTAAACACCATGTTTAGTTGCAGTTTAGTACGCTATTGCTGTTTATGTGCAGTTATGAAACCCGAAACCGTGTTCATGCATATGACTTTACATGAGTCTTTTGACTTTTCTTGGTAATTTGCCTTAATCCAAAGTACTTCTAAACTGCCCTCCTCCGTCACTACTCTGTTTTCCTTCTCTACCTAAACCGGTCGCGGAGGTGTTGCACTTGAGATGCTAGCTGTGCTGGCTAACCTTCAGCTTACACGTCAAATAGGTCATTGACACTAGGGCCGAATCACTGCCAGAGACCGCACTGCGAGTGAGTGACAGAAGGCAGGGGTATGTTGGCGCTGTAGCGATGTGTGTCTTTTAACTCGCTGACCGAGAGAAGAAAAGGTAGCGCGCTGACAAATGTATCTATTTTGTGTGATTTGGCAGAAAAAAGTTTTAGAAACACTGGAGACCTGTCCATGGTTCTGGAATGGTCTAAAACAGTTGATACTAGAGACCGGTCCATGGTTCGAATGCTGCTCTAAAACAGTTACTGCTAGATACCTGTCCATGGTTCTGCAATGGTCTAAAACAGTTACTACTAGAGGCCTGTCCATGGTTCTGATAGTGCTCTAAAACAGTTACTACTAGAGACCTTTCCATGGTTCTGGAATGTTCTAAAACAGTTACTACTAGAGACCTTTCCATGGTTCTGGAATGGTCAAAAAAAGTTACTACTAGAGACCTGTCCATGGTTCTGGAATGGTCTAAAACAGTTACTGCTCAAGACCAGTCCATGGTTCTAATGCTGCTCTAAAGCAGTTACTACTAGAGACCTTTCCATGGTTCTGGAATGGTCTAAAATAGGGATGGGACAGAATATTAGATTATTAGATTATTCGTTCCCGAGGGTCAAAGGTGATTTTTAACATTTGGACCGTTAACATTTTTTCCCATTCAAATAAACAAGAATTAACGGACAGAACTAATGTTGGACAGGTGTCCAAGAGCATTATCCCTCTTATACCATGGTCACTTGCCATAGAAAATAAATAAAGACCATTCATTTATAGGGGGATTATTTGTTTATCAACACGGCGGATGTCTGCGCAGAATTATCGCCATAAGAAAGTTTGTTTGACCGGTTGCCATGGTTATCTCCGTGTGGTTAATTTGCAGTTGCGGTGTTAACTAGCAATGTTTTCAGTTTACTCTCACGTTTAACTGTAATCAGAAAACGCGGTTATATGCTATAGACCCTATAGTATCTGTGGTATAATGGCTGGGACTAATTTCAAATTATAAATACGTACTCTTCATGTTGAAAGTATAGACCGTCGCGATTCAGCCTTTATACCACAGATACTGTAGGGACTATAGCATATATCTGCGTTTTCGGATTACAGTTAAATACATTTTTCACAAAATACCAGCTCTTGTTTTGCGGGCTGAACAGACAATTTGACTGGAACTACTTAGCATGTAGTTTTTTTCTTGTGTTTAAGATATTAAGTGATTTCTTGCCGATGATCCATGGCTGCTTGTGAATGTCGGCACACATCGAATAATCGATTATTCGTTCATACCGCCCACCGTTTTTTCGACCATGAAAAATTGGAGTTATTTACATCCCTAGTCTAAAACAGATGCTACTAGAGACCCGTCCATGGTTCTGGAAGGGTCTTAAACAGTTACTACTAGAGACCTTTCGATGGTTCTGGAATGGTCTAAAACAGTTACTACTAGAGAAGGAACTCTCTGTGGGGCTTAGACATAGCAATATCTACAAAACTTGTTGGGGAAATGTCCATGGTTCAGAAACAGTGGGACATCTTAGCCCCAAAGCAATTTCTCTCAGTTGTTTCAGTGCAGTGTTTTAACACAGCATTGTTCTTATTGTTGTTGTCGCTACTGTTACAAGTATTTCCATAATATCCGGGAGGGTTCACAAAATGATGAATTTATGCAGATTAATTTGCATGTTTTTGCACATCTTGGAGGCTTTTATCAACTGCGCACCCTGGGAGATTTGGACCCAACGCTTGGCTGGCAAACGGATTGGATGTGAAGGAAAACAAACAGATTTGACAGCTGATGGAGCCAAATGAATGTTTGCCTTCCTACTTACTGGAATGGAATGGGAAAAATAATAACTATAACGTCGATCACCAGAATAATGATACGGCAAGAAGAATGATCCTTATGCACAAAAACATCTCCAACGGTGAGATGCCCTCCATCTGAAGCCAGGGAGGGAACGCTGGGGCAAGGTGTAGACCAGCGAGAGGCAGAGGTAGGGAACGCTGGGACCAGGTGTTGGAATGCCTGGACCAGCGAGAGGTAAAGGCAGGGAACGCTTGGACCAGGAGTCGGAACGCAAGCCTGGACCGGCGAGGGGCAGAGGGAGGCAACGCTGGGACCAGGTGTTGGAATGCCTGGACCAGTTAGGGGCAGAGGAAGGGAACGCTGGGACCAGGTGTCGGAACGCCCGGACCAGCGAGGGCCAGAGGGAGGGAACGCTGGGAACAGGTGTTGGAATGCCTGGACCAGTTAGGGGCAGAGGAAGGGAACGCTGGGACCAGGTGTCGGAAAGCCCGGACCAGCGAGGGCCAGAGGGAGGGAACGCTGGGACCAGGTGTCGGAATGCCTGGACCAGCGAGGGGCAGAGGGAGGGAACGCTGGGACCAGGTGTCGGAACATCTGGACCAGCGAGGGGCAGAGGTAGAGAATGCTGGGACAAGGTGTCAGAATGCCTGGACCAGCGAGGGACAGAGAGAGGGAACGATGGGACCAGGTGTCGGAAAGCCTGGACCAGCGAGGGCCAGAGGGAGGGAATGCTGGGACCAGGTGCTGGAACGCCTGGAACAGTGAGGGGCGGAAGGAGGGAATGCTTGGACCAGGTTTCGGAACGCCTGGACCAGCAAGGGGCAGAGGGAGGGAACACTTGGACCAGATATTGGAACGCCTGGACCAGTAAGGGGCAGAGGGAGGGAACGATTGAACAAGGTGTCGGCACACCTGGACCAGCGAGAGCAGACAGAGGGAACGCTGGGACCAGGTGCTGGAACGCCTGGACCAGCGAGGGCCAGAGGGAGGGAACGCTGGGACCAGGTGTCAGAACGCCTGGACCAGCGAGGGGCAGAGGGAGGGAACGCTGGGACCAGGTGTCAGAGCGCCTGGACCAGCGAGGGGCAGAGGGAGGGAACGCTGGAACAAGGTGTCGAAACGCCGTGACCAGCGAGACGCAGCCAGAGGCAGAGGATACCAGGCATTACAACACCAGCCTCATGTTTCCAGTAACAGCAGAGAAGTGGCTTTAGAGTGCGGCTCCGTCTAATTAACCAATACTCATAACCGACCAGGGCGGCAAAATGTTACCCTGACCCGGTGCCCGCTGCTAGGTGTTTCTGCAGCTCACTTCAGCTCCCAAGTCCTCCAGAAGATTGATATAATTTGATGGTTGGTGTGTCTTGTCCTCGTAAATACACGTGATAATAATGTATCATCATGTCTCATATCATGATCCCTATGTCCTGTGATCAATGTTCAGGCTCCTCTCAGCCTGCATTCATAATACAATAGGAATAACTTTACAACAGGATCACTAATAGGATCACTCAGTCTGAAGCTGCATACGTACACCAGCATGAGTACAGAGATACACCAGCATGACTCCTACCGGCATTGGGGTCATTTCTATATTTATTTATTTTCAAAAAATTCACAACACAGCTGGCAGCGTTCACTTCACACACCTGTCTGTATCTATGACACTTGGCAGTTTGAGAACCAGATAGCTGTTCTTTGTTTCCTCAGTAGATGTCCCACTGACATCCCCTCCAACGACCGCGGTAACGGTGGAGCATTGAGGCCTCCTCCTCTACTTGTGGTGCTTCATGTCATGAAAAACGGCAGAATGGAGATATTGCTATCCCTGCGTTGGCGGGTTATGAGTGAGCCAGCTGTTGAATGGCTGTTGTTAGTTGCTTACTCAGCCACAGAGCGCTCCACACTTCTAATAGAGTTAACGCTCCTTAATCCAATTGGAAGTCACTGCCGAGTGTCATTTTATTTTCAGCCCAAAGCACACATTCAAACCCACCCATTTAAAACAGTTACACCGAATTTCACCCTGCCCAGTGCCCCACCAATAACAAGGATTATATACAATCAGCACATAACTACTATGGAGAGGGATTTCAGAAACCACATATACGCCTTTTAATGATTCCCTTAATGAATCAAAATACGATTGTTTCACAAGGAACATAAACCAGGTATGGTTACAACATTCCGTTGCCTTCGTGTGTGTGTGTGTGTATGTGCATGTGTGTGTCTGGGTGTCTTTGGGCATGCATGTGTGTTTGCACATGTGTGTGTCCATGTGTGTGTTAATTTGTGTGTCTGTGTGTGTGTGTACGTGTGCGTGCGTGTGTGGATTTGTGCGTGTGAGCGTTGATTTATGAGTGTGTGTGTGTGTGCCAGTTAATTTGTGAGGGTGTTAATTTGCAGTGTTGGGCAAGTTACTTCCAAAATGTAATATATTTCAAATTACTAGTTACTTGCATTTGAAAGTAATACGTTTCTTTACAATATTACCTTCTGTGTAGAGTAATAAGTAATAAGTTACTTATTACTTTCACCAAAATAAACATTCAGGACAAGGCGGAGGGGGGGGGCAAACATTAAAGTCTAATGAGGTCTATGTTGCATCTGCATGTAGTGTTTACCATGAATAGCTGAATTACAATAATGTTATGATATAGAATAATTAAACAACCAAAACCTTTACACGACATGACACAAACTCTTTTTCTATGCCTCATTTATTAGCTCCTGAGTTACAAAGTGCAGCCACATAAACATTTAACAAAAAAGTAGCATTTCCATGAAATCAAACATGTTAATAGTTTATACTATTTCAATAATAAAATAAAAGTGCACTTCAAGAATGACGTCTAACAGCCACCAGACAGGGCATGTTTTGTAATTAAGTATTTTAGAACCTGAGCATATATCCTGCCCTGAAATAGCAGCAAATAGCAGTAATAAAAAAGAGCATGAGAACAGCATAAATAATGAAACACATTCAACATTTCAGTCCCACAGAGACTTTACAAGGAACTTATGCTTAGAGCCTATTAATGTTTTGGTTAGGACCAAACAACAAAGTCTTAAAGGTCCCATGACATGAAAATCTCACTTTATGAGGTTTTCTAACATAAATATGAGTTCCCCTAGCCTGCCTATGGTCCCCCAGTGGCTAAAACTTGCGTTTGGTGTAAAACGAGCACTAGCTGTTCTGCTCGCCTTTGAAAAAACGGAGGCTCAAGTGCGCTGATTTGGAATGTCTGTATTCATGACGTCATCAGGAATCTCAGCTCCTCCCCTTACTCTGCCTGGCCCGCCCAGAGACGTTGGCCCGCCAATGAGACTCGACCGTGCGAGTGCCACGTGTGTGTGTGTGTGTGTGTGTGTGTGTGTGTGTGTGTGTGTGTGTGTGTGTGTGTGTGTGTGTGTGAATACACACACTGTAATGCAAGTGTTTCTTGTCGGTTCTTTGACGTGTCTTCTATTTCCACAACGAGACTGTTGTGGGGGTTATCTGAGCCATGGTTGAGAAGGAATTGGGGGAAAGGAACTTTGGCTTTGACTCGCTGAAGTACATGAACTGCGACATGCCGCCGGTTGCCGCAAGGCACCATCGCCCGGCAGCGGGCAGCCGGCAGCAGGCCGCTCGCGGTTCAGTCGACTTCAGGTTGATGTGAAAGTGGAAGAACCAGAGACATCGCAGAACCCGACAAAGTTGTTTGGGATTCATAATATCGTCTGGAGGCGCACACATCTTTTGGCCGTGATAATATGTATTAAATTATATAGATTTCTATGTATTATATGATATTATTTAGATATAGAGCTCCAGGACTGTAACGCAAGTGTTGTACACTTCCTTGTTATTTGGATAACCGTTCTGCTTTTGGTGTTATGGCGCATAACACGTCGGACTCTCGTCTCTGGTATTTCTACAACGAGACTCGTATTGGGGGTTATCTCAGCCAAGGTTGAGAATGAATTGGGGGGAAGGAACTTTGGCTTTGATTCCCTCAAGAACATGAACCGTGACATGGAGGAGAAAGGGATTGTTGGCGGCGAATGTCTCCCGCTTGAGCCCCGCTGAGGGACCACCGACGTAGGCGGAGGTGCCTAAGCGCTGCCCGGCAACGATCCCTTTCTCTTCCTTGTCGCGGTTCAGTCTAATTCATATTGATGAGGACGTTGAAGAACCAGGAACGTCGGAGAACCCAACGCGGTCGTTTGAGATTCATAATATCGGCTCACACAGCTTTTGGCCGTGATAATATATATTATATGATATAGATATCTATGTAGGCTATATGATAATATTTAAATATAGAGCTCCAGGACTCCCGTGTGTTCTAGAATATTTACAGAACACGGCTAAAGGCTGTGTGCGCCTCGCCATTGCGATACATCCACTGTAAACAGAGCGCATGGTACCGTGGCTGCAAGCTGCTCAGGGCCACACCCCCACCCTCCTCCTTGACCCGCCTCGCTCCTCCTCATTTGCATTATAGCTACAGACACCAAAACAGCGCATTTGGGGGAAGCTCAATGTGCGACTGGCTCGGAGTGGCTGTAACTCTGCACCACGGCTGAATTTCGGGAACGTCTTTGAATAATGTGTTAGTTGCCCACTAATACCTATATTAAAGAATACATAAAATAGCATGTCATGGGACCTTTAATAGACAAAATATACAGCCAAACAAGGGCTGGAGTCTGTGTGGCTCGGATTGTAACCAAGCCCCCAGGAACACTGCATACTTCCGCAATCCACCAGTGCTCAGCGGCCAAGCCTGGTATTGCAGCTGTTTAAGCGGGCTGTAGACGGGTCCCTCAAATCATGGGACCCAGAAGTAGATATCTCCGTTCACTCCAATACAAGTGGGGAACAGGAATGTGTCTCCACAAAAAATGTCTGGATATCAATCAAAGGCTCATAATTACCTTCATGCCATGTCCTAAAAAATGTAAGTTTTTTCTTTTCAAAACGCCACCTCAAGCGTTTTATTAGCCGTTATCTCGCTGGGGAAGAGGGGTGTGCAGCTGAAAGGAGTCGTAGTGAAACAAATGGCATCCGAGAGGGCCTAGTTCAGTGCTCCGTTAACGTGTCCGATTTTTGGACTGGTTCATCTGCTGCTCAATAACTCTCACGGTCCTCTGCTTGCGATCATTGTGATTCATCATGTATTGATCAATTTATTCAAAAGATCCAAAGACAAAGAACAGGTGCATTACGGTATCATTTTATATTGTTGTTGGACCGGAGTGGGGGGATGGGCACGCATGCGTTCTATATTTCTGCATCCGGTACGTCACGGACTAGGCCACGTGTCTTGGCCCCATAACGCGGAAGCAAATCGCTCCTGTATGTTACCCTGCGCCACTGAGCAGTTTGTATATGAATGAATGGGCGGCCACTGTCCAGTCCGTGGTCCATCCTTTATTATGTCCATGATTGTAACGCGTTACCGGACTCAGTAGCTGTAATAATATTACCGAAATATAGTTAGTAACGCGTTATATTACTCCGTTACTGCCTAAATGTAATATATTACGGTAACGCGTTACTTTTGTAACGCGTTAAGCCCAACACTGTTAATTTGTGAGTGAATGAGTGAGTGAGTGGTTGAATAAGTGAGTTAATTTGTGTGTGTGTGTTGATTTGTACGTGTGTCTGTTAATCTGTGAGTGTGTGTGTTCATTTTTACGTTTGTGTGTAATAAGTGCATGTGTATGTGTGTGTGTGTGTGTATCTGGATTTTTGTGTGTGTGTGTTGATTTGGGTGCGTTGTGTTTGGTGTGTACCTGCAGACGGAGCACTGCCTTTGCGGCTGCAGGGCGGTGAACATCACGATGACCGAGTAGTTTCTGGGCGGTGCCTTGACGAAGCGCCGGAACTTGTCTCCGTTCATGCGGACCACAGAGCGCCTGGAGGACCACTCCATCAGCTGCTCCACCTTCTCCGACAGCAGGTTCTGAGGGAACATACCAGAGGATGAGATCAGTTATCAGACGGTATTTACATTGCTGTGGTCGGTTTGGTATCTGAGAGAAACACATGAAAAGAAGACAAGAAAACATTGTGATAAGTCATCTGTCAGCATCAGTCAGTAGTAGCTTTGAGAAATGAAAAGTTAACTGATGCTGCTAGTGTGTTCATGCTTTACATGAACACACTAGGCAAGGTCAAGGGATGCAGGAGCTTACAGCTCTGCAGGGGAGTGTCGTTGATGATTACATCCACTCAGGCTTCAGGTCAAAACATGTATAAGGTAAAGAACACCCACACACACAGCCTGGTGATCTCATAATATAGGTCACGTAGGAAAGTGTGTGTGTGTGCTTCTAGGTGTGTATGTGTGTGTGTGAGTGTGTGCATTTATGAGGAAACATTCTTTACCTGCATGATTGTGGTGTGGGACACATGCATGCATTTGCATGTCCATCAAAAAAATAAAATTTTCTACTACCTCCTAATGTATTCTCCATTTCACTCCTCTATAGTTAATACATTATCTTCTCTTCGCTATTCCTCTTCCTTCGGCCCTTCTTCAAACACACACAAATACACACATTGCTCTACCGGATCCCATTAGGGGGTTGTATTATTCTTTCCATAAAGATATTGATATCAACACAGGGGAATGCTCCTAGTGCGATCTCTGACGCAGAATCTGTCTCTGCGTCTCCCAGACATTCCCTCCCCCGTTTTCCCTTGGAAAGCCGTATAACAGACAAAATAATCCACCCACCGACGGATGGGCTTCTTCATCCATCAGGACACATTCACTTTACGGATCTTTAAAGCACTTCGGAAACATTGATTGCCCCTGTTGTTCCGCCCCACCGCGGTTTGCAACTTAAAAGATAAAATGTTTACAACTGCCTGGAACCGCCTGCTGTTAACAAACACAGACCGCTTTAAGACCAGACTGAGACAAGACTAAACCCAGACTAAAACCAGACTAAGACCAGACTAATATGGGTATAAATGTGTCTCATCTGTTTTTGAATATAAAAAGCAATTGAATTTTGAACACAGAACACGGAAATGCATTTAAATAACGGATCTGCATTTTTTGCCTCCGAATTTAACTCTTTCAATTTTCAACAAATAATTGTCATCGTTATTTTTCAATGTTCACAAATTCTAAAATCTAATATTCAACTTAAAAAAATTCAATATGCAAAATTCAGATGCAAAATTCAATGTATAAAACTAAAGATAAAAATATTTTCCACGTCCCAAAATTCAACATGCCAAATTCAGCTGCAAAATTCAATATGTGAAATTCAATGTTAACATCCGGGGACCCAAGGAAGAGATTTCAATCCTAGATGATAGATTGCGGTCAAGCAAGGAGAGCGAGAGGGAATAAGAGCATCCCTCATTCGATACCCGTCCTACTCTGATGCGGGAAGGCATGTGCAAAGCAGGTTTTAGCCATGTCCAGCGACAACGGCTATTACACCGAATTCCGCTGTTGCACAATTAATTCAACATGCACGATTTTGAAGCATAGACAGGCATGAAGTCGTTCATGTGCGGAAACATGCACGTAACAAACGTGAAATCTGTACCATCATCGATCACTCGTAAGGGGTGCATTTGTTTTGTGACACCGGGCAATAGCATGTTGAGTAGCTGAGGCAAATGCCTGATATGAGTGGCATGATACATGATACGAGAGCGGCTCTGCACTCTCGTTGCAGTTTACAGCAGGCTTCAGATCGCCCCAGCATCACACCAAACCTAGGAAAAGGGACCTCGGGCTGAGCGATTTGGCCTACAAAACCCTGAATATCGATTTGAATCGATTTTTTTTCTATGAACGATTAATATATAAATATTTTTTTAAGTTTGGATTTTATAATAAAAACAATAAAAATGATTCACAAAAGCAAAATAAATAACAAACATCTCCCACTCTGCTGCGTGCCTCAGTTTAAGATGCTGGGATTAATATGTTTTGCTGCTGCTTTTGGTTCCAACAGACTTTGGCAACCAATATATTCGAATTAAGATTAAAAATCGATTAATCACCCAGCTTGACCTTGGATCGCCCCGAATTTGTGCCCTAATAAATGGGGCACTTAACCCACTACAATTACCCTTAAGCTGCATGCAAATCCACCCAAGTCTCTGTAATCACACAAACTTCACATAAAGGTTCATTGTTTATTTGATAACTGATGTAAAAAACAACTGTGCATTATAATAAAAAACATAAATAAAACATAATACCCCCCCCTCGTACCTTGTTATTAAATGTGCTTAATAAATACATTTGATTTGATTTGATTAGCATTTTACAGACCCATACAATGGATAGGGCGTTAAGTACAGTCCACCAACGTTGCTTCTTTCCCCATAAGATACAGTCAGTGTTTAATTACGTTGATTTACCTTTGAGCATTTCCTATTATAGGCTACAGTGTAAAATGCTGTTTAGAATTAACGTTTGTATCAAGAAAGAAAGACCCATCATCACAGCTGTTGCCGTTTGACATGGCTCAAACCAACGTTGCACAAGCCATCCCGGATCAGAGTCGGGTATCCAACAAGTGACGCTCCAATTGCCGCTCACTCTCCTTGCTTGATCCTAGCATCTAGAATTGATTGTTCTTACTTGGGTCGCCGGATGTTAACACTAAATTTCATACAATGAATTTTGTAGCTGAATTTGGCATGTGGAATTTTGGGATGTGGAAAATATTTAAGTTGAAATGTATGCATTGAATTTTGCATCTGAATTTTGCATGTTGAATTTTTTAACATTGAATATATATATTAGGTTAAATAGGTTTTGATAATATTAGGTTTTGCATTGAAAAATAAGGTGACAATTATTTGTTGAATATTTAAAGAGTTCATTTTAGAGGCAAACAATTCAGACACGTTATTTCAAAGCATAAATATTCAATGCTTAAAATTCAATGGCTTTTTATTTTCCAAATCCGATGAGACAGATATACTTCCATAGACTAACACCAGACTAAACAAGACTAAAACCTACTTACACCAGAATGACACCAGACTAACGACATACTGAGTCCAGACTGAGACCAGACTAAGACCAGACTGAGACCAGACTAGCACCAGAGTGAGGCCAGACTAAGAACAGACTAAGACCAGACAAAGACCATACAAAGACCAGAGTGAGACCAGACTAAGACCAGACAGAGACCAGACAGATACCAGACTGAGACAAGACTAACACCAGACTAATACAATCTACAAAGAGGCCTATCCTGGTGAGATCCTCAGTCTCCAGGATAAGTTTAACATCCTACGACTTGCCCTTGGAATCAAAGAACTCAAGTACAAAGACGAACGTGTCCATATCTTCCTGGATTTCAGTAACAGTCTACTCAACAAATGTCGGGAGTTTGATGATGTCAAAAAGAAACTCTGTGAACTTGACATGGAATATTCCCTGCATTATCCTGCCAGACTCAAGATCATCGCCTATGGCAAATCGGTGCTGTGCAAGACCCCTGGAGAGGCTGAAACGTTTCTCCAGGAATTACAATGCATACCTGAATGGACTGCTTCTGTCTTGCTTATGGTAGTCTACTATTTAAAAGTACATAACCAAAACATATTTTTGATGATGTTCATTAGCCTGTAGTAGCGCAATTAAAATTTATTTTGCTGATTATGAAGGGTCAGATAATTTGGGTATGTTATATGATTTGATTTTTAACTTTCTATTTGACCCATTTCTTTGCATATGTTTTCTTTTACTTATCTATTATTTTATTTTATTGTATGACAATGTTTATACGTGAAGCACTTTGAGTCAGCCTTGTGTATGAAAAGTGCTATATAAATAAAGTTTCCTTGCCTTGCCTTAATTTGTCTAGGCCTGTCACCCATGAATGAAATGTACTGAGCATACACTATTTCTTGAATTTGTTTATGCAGCTTCATATTGAAGCCTAACCTACTGTTACCAATGAGTGTAATGTATTTAGCCTAGGCTACTTAGCTTTTCTCATTTTGCTATAGCCTATTGTGGAGGTGGGGCGGCGTCTGGCCTGCAGGGGGAGCATGGAGCACCGGGTCTGCTGGGGTGATGGGGTCTGATTGCGGACAGGTGTCTGCAATCTGACCCAATCAGGAAGTGTGTATTTATGTGCCTGCTTGTCTTTCAGTCAGGGCTTGAGATAGGGAGGAGGAAGACGCTCTCTGCGAGCCAGAGAGAGCATCGTAAAACCAGGAGACGGACGGATTTGAACAGTGAACCGTTGTCCTTTTGTTCGTGTGTCTTTAAGATTGTGTAACCAAAGTGGAAATAAAGAGGAGTTCGCTCCATTTCCACCAAGAACTGTGTCCTGACTCCGTGAACCCGTTACACTGGCGCCCAACGAGGGGCGGAGTCAAGTATGAATCCATCATCATTGGCCAGTGTCCTCGGACACCTGGCCCAAAGAGCGGAGCGACAGACCCAACTGCAGCAGGCCCAGAACGAGGTCCTGGTGGAGCTGGCCCGCTCCTTGGCCACCGACCGGGAGGCCATGCGGGAGCTACTCGGCTCCGGAGAATGCGGCGGGGAAACCCGACTGCGGCAACATATATACGTCCCCAAGATGGGGGAGGCCGACGACCCAGAGGCCTTCCTGGAGACCTTCCGGGGGGTGGCCGAGGTCTCCGAGTGGCCGCCGCAGGAGTGGGCCCACCGTCTCCTGCCTCTGCTGACGGGAGAGGCCCAGCTCGCGGCCCACAGCCTACCAGCGGTGGCCCAGAAGGACTTTGACACCGTCACCAGGGCTATCCGGGACCGGTTGGGCCTAAACCCGGAGGAACATCGCCGCCGGTTCCGGGCCCTGGCCTTCAACGACGGCGACCAGCCCTTCACCTACGCCCAGCAGCTGCGGGACCAGGCGAGGAGGTGGCTGGACCCGGAACAACACACACCGGAGGACATAGTGGAGCAGGTGGCCCTGGAGAGGTTCGTCGAGGGGCTTCCAACCAGAACATCTACCTGGGTCCGGTACCACCAGCCCGGGAGCCTCTCGGCGGCCGTCAACATCGCGGAGGGCCACCTGGCTCCCCCTCTGTCAGACCGACGACCGGTCCCGAGCCCGCGGACCGGTGCCGCAGCCCTGCAGCGGGACAGGCCCACCCCGGGACCGAGGGCGAGATGGGGGGGGGGTCCCAGTCACGAGCAGGCACATAGTGCACCTTCCCACCCCATCCCGCAGACGGGCACTCAGACGGCAGGGGAGGCGTGCTGGCGGTGTGGACGGCCGGGCCACCTTCGGCGGGACTGTCCGTTGATGGAGGTGGGCCAGGTCGTCCGCGTCACCGGTGCCCCGGTTCTTCCCCACGGTCCCGGCGAGGCGTACCGTATCCAGTGAGTATCCAGTGAGGATACAGCGGGGTACGTACCAGGCGCTGTTGGATTCGGGGTGTATGCAGACCATGATCCATCAGCACCTGGTGCGATCCGAGGCATTGATAGAGGCATCGAGTGTTTCGGTGAGATGTATACACGGGGATGTTCACACGTATCCCTTGGTCCCTATCGAAATTCGTTATGGGGGGAAAACGCATAGAGTCAAGGCGGCGGTTAGTCCGAGCCTCACGCACCCCCTGATTCTAGGGTTAGATTGGGCTGGGTTTCCAGGGGCGGTTAGCGAGACTACGGGGGTGCGGCCACGACAGATAGGGACATGTAGGTCATGCGCTGTGTTCTGCGCCGATGCAAGGGCGTCCAACGCTGATCAGGGATCGGGGGAGGAGGCGGGAGGTTCTCAACCCGAGGTCCGAGCGCCGAGCTTCCCACCGGTGGACGATTTCCCCCTCGAGCAGTCTCGTGACGCTACTTTACACTCAGCCTTCGACCAAGTGATTGCTATTGATGGTTCGAGGGTACAGCCAGACGCAGTGCTGACTTACCCACACTTTGTGGTCGTTAGGGATAGGCTTTATCGGGTGGGTCGTGACACCGAGAGTGAGGAGATTTTTACCCCGTTGCTGGTACCCAGGAGCCGCCGGGAAATGATTTTCCAGGCAGCGCATTACAACCCAATGGCGGGTACGAGAAAACACTAAACCGGATAATGGCTCGATTCTATTGGCCGGGGATTCGGGCGGAAGTGCGTAGGTGGTGCGCCTCCTGCCCCGAGTGCCAGCTGGTGAATCCCCCCGCCATTCCCAGGGCTCCCTTGCGGCCCCTTCCTCTGGTGGAGGCCCCATTCGACCGCGTGGGCATGGACATTATCGGGCCATTAGAACGTTCCTCACAAGGGTATCGATTTGTGTTGGTCCTGATCGACTACGCAACCCGATACCCGGAAGCAATTCCATTGCGCAGCATCTCTGCGAAGAGTGTTGCGCAGGCGTTGTTTCATGTCATATCGCGGGTGGGAATCCCGAAAGAGATTCTCACTGACCAGGGCACCAATTTCATGTCACGCACGATGAAGGAACTTTACGGGTTGTTGAAGGTGAAGGCCATCCGCACGAGCGTCTATCACCCAGCCACTGACGGCTTGTGCGAGAGGTTTAACCGGACGTTAAAGTCCATGATCCGGAAGTTTGTACTGGAGGATGCTCGAAATTGGCATCAATGGCTAGACCCTCTGTTGTTTGCGGTGCGGGAAGTTCCTCAGGCTTCCACGGGGTTTTCCCCATTCGAGTTGCTCTATGGGCGCAGGCCCAGGGGCGTCCTGGACCTCATTAAAGAAACCTGGGAGGAGGGGTCCAGTGACAGTAAAAACGAAATCCAGTACGTCATGGACTTGCGTGCAAAGCTCCACTCACTCGGGGTAATGTCACGTGAGCATTTGCACCAGGCCCAGGAGAATCAGAAACGCCTGTACGACAGAGGGACTAGATTACGCGATCTTACACCGGGGGATAAGGTCCTCGTTCTGCTGCCCACCTCTAGCACCAAATTACTCACGAAGTGGCAAAGGGACCACAAAGGGACCCTTTGTGGTCACACGGCGAGTCAGGGACGTGGATTACGAGGTAGTGCGGCCAGACCGGGGCGACTCCCGACAGATCTACCACATCAATCTGCTCAAAAGGTGGATTGATGTGGTCCCGGTCGCGTTCGCTACGACACTACCGGAGGGAGAGGAGTTCGGACCGGAAGTCCCTACTCCGGGGCCTGTCCCTCCGGTCGGCCGAGGAGAGGATCTGTCGGGGAGTCAGGCGGCGGACGTGGGCAGTCTGCAGCTCCAGTTCGCCGACGTCTTTTCGCCCCTGCCTGGTCGCACCCCGTTAATAACTCACAACATCGAGACGCAACCCGGGTTAACGGTGCGGACACGTCCCTACAGGCTGCCCGTCCACAAGCAAGACGTGGTACGGCGCGAATTGGCAGCAATGTTAGAGTTGGGCGTCGTCGAGGAGTCCCACAGTGACTGGTGCAGTCCCGTCGTGCTGGTGGGGAAGCCAGACGGGTCTGTCTGGTTCTGTGTCGACTACCGTAGGGTGAATGCGGTGTCAAAGTTCGATGCCTACCCAATGCCTCGGATCGACGAGCTAGTGGACCGGCTTGGCATGGCCAAATATTATACGACCCTGGACTGCACGAAGGGCTACTGGCAGATTCCGTTGTCTCCAGCAGCCCGAGAAAAAACTGCGTTCTCCACTCCGCTCGGTCTTTACCAGTTCAAGGTGCTTCCGTTCGGGTTGTTCGGGGCCCCGGCCACATTTCAGCGACTGATGGACCGTGTGTTACGGCCTCATGCTGCATATGCTGCCGCCTACATAGATGACATCGTCATCTATGGTGACGAGTGGGGGCAGCATGTGCAGCAGGTGGCGGCCGTCCTTCAGTCGCTGAGACGGGCGGGGCTCACGGCCAACCCGAAGAAGTGTGTGATCGGGCGGAGGGAGATTCAGTATCTGGGGTTCCACCTGGGGCGGGGGAAGGTCCGGCCGCAGGTCGGTAAGACCGCGGCGGTCGCCGCCGCCCCTCGACCCAGGACCAAGAAGGAGGTGAGGCGGTTCCTGGGGCTGGCGGGTTACTATCGGCAGTTCGTGCCGAACTTCTCCGACCTGGCCAGCCCCTTGACCGACCTCACCCGGAAGAGGGCCCCAGATACAGTCCAGTGGTCGGAGCCATGCCAGGTGTCGTTTGAGGCTATTAAAACAGCCCTCTGTGGGGAAGCAGTCCTGTGTGCTCCTAATTTTGCTCTCCCTTTCTCCGTCCAGGCAGACGCGTCGGATAGGGGGTTGGGCGCGGTCCTGACCCAGCAGGTTGAGGGGACCGACCGTCCGGTGCTGTACCTGAGCCGCAAGCTGTCTGACCGCGAGGGTCGGTACAGCACGGTAGAGAAGGAGTGTCTCGCCATCCGGTGGGCGGTCGGTGCCCTTCGCTACTACCTGCTGGGTCGCCAGTTCACCCTCTACTCCGACCACGCCCCCCTCCAGTGGCTCCACCGGATGAAGGATGCCAACGCGAGGATCACCCGGTGGTACCTCGCGCTGCAGCCGTTCAATTTCCGGGTGGCCCACTAGCCGGGGGCACTGATGGTCGTGGCAGACTTCCTCTCCCGTCCCGGGGGGGGGGGAGTAGGTTTACGGCCGGATGGGTCCCCGGCCTGTGTCGGGCGGTGGGGGTATGTGGAGGTGGGGCGGCGTCTGGCCTGCAGGGGGAGCATGGAGCACCGGGTCTGCTGGGGTGATGGGGTCTGATTGCGGACAGGTGTCTGCAATCTGACCCAATCAGGAAGTGTGTATTTATGTGCCTGCTTGTCTTTCAGTCAGGGCTTGAGATAGGGAGGAGGAAGACGCTCTCTGCGAGCCAGAGAGAGCATCGTAAAACCAGGAGACGGACGGATTTGAACAGTGAACCGTTGTCCTTTTGTTCGTGTGTCTTTAAGATTGTGTAACCAAAGTGGAAATAAAGAGGAGTTCGCTCCATTTCCACCAAGAACTGTGTCCTGACTCCGTGAACCCGTGAACCCGTTACACCTATATACTGTCTCATAATGAGGTCTGTACACAGGAAAGCATGAACGATATGTCTAAAGCATTCCCATTTAATATTCTGCGACCTGATGCCTGCATTCTATTTTTATTATTACAATTCTAGGTTATGCTTTGGTGTGATCAGTTTATGTGTCTTTGTGTGTACATGGAGGTATGCTTATGTAAATGTCTGTGTGTAAATGTCAACTTGCCTTCTCTCCCCGACCCTCCTGTCTATTCTTCTTTGATAAATCAGTATAGGTAAAGGTTTATTCATTATTCATTTAAATATTAGGAGTTTGACCCATAAAATTGATTTACTAAGAGCTTGGCTTTCTTACAATAAGCCAAGCATTATTACACTTTCTGAAACATGGCTGAATAGTGAAATATCTGATGCTGATGTTAAACTTGATGGTTATACTCTGTATAGAGCAGACAGAGCTACTCGAGGTGGGGGTGTAGCCACCTATATCTCTTCACACTTATCTTCTTAACTAATTATGCAAAAGGAGAGAGCTTTTCATTTTGAATGCTTATTTGTTAATATTGCGTTTCATGAAACAAAGCGAATAACCATAGGTAACATCTATAGACCGCCAAATTCCCCTTTTGAATCAACAAATTGTATCCTTGCTACTATTAGTTATTTAGACTACGCAAATTTGTTGATTTTAATGGGTGATTTCAATCGTAATTGGCTGGATTGTTCGTCTTCCCATGAGAAAAATAAATATTTAATAGTTTAAACTTTACTCAACTCATTACTTATCCGACTCCTAAGTCCAAGTCTCTTTTGGACTGGATCTTGGTTACCCACCCAAATAGAATATCTCAATCTGGTGTATTACCTGTTTGTTTTAGTGATCACTCAATTGTTTTTTGTGTTTGGAAAATAAGACTACCGTTTGCCACCTAAAGTTATTAGGATAAGGCAGAGCAAAAAACTTAATACAGAGGCTTTCATCCAAGATTTAATAAGCATTAACTGGTCAAGATTTCAAATTATACCTTATGTTGGAACTTCTTTCACTCTGAGGTTCTTAGGGTCATGGACAACCATGAACCATGGACTTCTGTTAAGGTCAAGGGTAGTCAATTACCTTGTATTGATGGTGTTAGATACATTTATTCAAACAAAAAGGCAGATACCATATGACAAAGGTGATTGGTCTGAATATACGAAATTAAGAAATGCCTGTATAACCAAAACAAGGAATTCTAAATCAAATTACTATAAACATTCTTTATCAGTTGACATCAGAAACCCTAGGCAATTCTGGAAGAAATGTAACTCTTTAATTAACAAAACCAACAAGTCTTACAGACAAACTCGGAGTACAACATTATCTCTGACCCGTTCTCAATGGCCAATGCCCTGAACCAGCACTTTTCCTCAACTTGTTGTTCACAGTCATCTGAGCTTTTATATTCTACCACAACAAATACTTTGAACAATAATCTATTCTCATTCTCAACATTTCATCCCTCTGATGTTCAACAGGCTATCTCAGAAATAAAGTCTGACCCTGATGGTCTGGATATTAAGTTTATTAAACTCCCTGTTCACATACTAACATTCCTACTCTGTGACTCATTTAAGGTATCACTTTCTACCTATGTTACTCCATTAAAGTGGACATTTGCAAAAGTAATTCCATTACACTAAGGTGGTGACTCACTCGATGTCAACAATTACAGGTCAATTTCCATAATCAATAATGTAGCAAAGATATTTGAAAAGCTTATTTTTAAGCAACTGCCTAAATATATTAGCGATCTCTCCCTCTTGACTCCAAATCAATCTGGATTTTGACCTAATCACTCTACAACATCATATCATTTACCAATTAGTGCTGCACAATTTGGTGAAAAAGTCATATTGCAATTAGTGTGGACAATATTGTGATTGCGATATAATAAACCAATGGTGTCATGAATCTACTTACTTTGTTATCAAGGAAAATGCGCACAGATTACTGATAATTTTAGAATGTTTATTTCTCAACTCAAACATCCACAATTTAACTAGCATAAAAAATACAAGAACTAAAAAATGTGTACAGCACTGTTTTCAAAATAACAATATGTTACAAAATTGAATAAATAATAAAAAAATATCTTTTTCAAAATAAAGGTATTTCTGCTCGGCAAACTTGTTAGGTTTTCTCAATAGTATAACTAAATAAAATAAATAGAATAAATAATAAAAAAAAAATATTTTTTTTTTCTTTAAAAGCAAATATCGCGATTGCGATTGGATTAATCATGCAGCACTATTACCAATGATATATTTTTTGCACAAGATAACAACAGGTCTACTGGTGCAATTTTTATTGACCTCACTAAGGTGTTTGACAAAGTCAACCATTATGTTCTTCTCGACAAACTGTATGCCATTGTTCTTTCCAAATCAGATGATCTTTGGTTTAACTCATATCTTCATTACAGTCGTCAAAGTGTGTCTGTCAATTCTGCTCTCTCCCAGCCCAGAATAATTGACACGGGTGTCCCGCAGGGTTCTTCCTTGGGGCCTCTTTTATTTTCCATCTTTACAAATGATCTCCCACAAATTTGCTCAGACTGTCAGATTCATCTATATGCAGATGAAACAGTTATTTATACATCTAAAAACGACATACCTGAAATTCAGTCCACACTCAGTTTCACTTGTAATGCACTATTAAAATGCTTTATTAAATTGCACTTTAATTATACTTCATCAGAAGTGTATTTAAGTATACTTGATGCAAGTTCATTTTAAGCTTTTTTCCAGTGTACTTAGAAAAGGTATACCAAGTTGCAAATACTTAAAGTGGTAATTTAGAGTATTTATGAAAAGTACACCTATTTTCAAGTATTTTGTAATACACTATTAAAATGCTTTCATAAAGTTTACTTTAATTTCACTTCATTAGAAGTGTATTTAAGTATACTTCCATAAATTTCACTTTCATACAAGTTCATTTTAAGCTGTATTTCATTGTACTTAGAAAAGGTTTACTAAGTTGCAAATATTTAAAGTCGTAATTTAGTGTACTTATGAAAAGTAAACTTATTTTTGAGCTCTTTGTAATACACAATTCAAATGCTTTTTGAAGTTTACTTAATTCTCACTTCATTATAATTGGATTTAAGTATACTTAAATATAAAATTAATTTTATAAATTAAAATTAATTAATTAACTTTTTTTTTATAAATAAAGTTAATTTTATTGTAATTTCATTTTAAGCTGTATTCCAGTGAGAAAGTGTACAAAATTGCAAATACTTCTAGTGGTAGGTTACTGTACTACTTTAATTTAGCTAAAAGTGTATTGTAGCACTTGAATAGTACTTTATTAAAAAATGTAAGTTGTTCTTTGGTTCCCTTCAAATGCATAAACTTATGGCGCGTTCAGATCGCTAGGAATTATGGGGATAACATTTTGGCGACACGGGCCAGATTTTGATAGCCCAGTTGGTGACATATTGTTAACTAGTGATGTGCATCAACATGGCGGAACATGAACGTTTTACTCAATATAAAGAATCAACCATCATATCACATACTTTACTATTGATTGACATTATATCGATTTTGCTCCGTTTTAAACGTTGTGTGCTGGTAAACCAGCTCTGGATAAGGGCACAGGTGAAAAAATATTATACTACAACTACACTTTTGAAGGATGTACTAAGTACACTTTTAGTATGTAACTGAATTATGTACTAATTTTGTCGCATTCAAGTATACCAAAATGTACTAAGGCATACCTCAAGTACTACTATAGATGTATTCAGTATACTTTAAGTGTAAATAGTATGCTAAAATGGCACAACTTTTGACAACCTTTAAGTGTACTTAAGTAAACCAGTGAAAAGTATGATTTCTAGCATTTGAAACACACTTGCAGTACAATTGCATTATACCACGAGTGTGTTTGAAATATAATTAAAAAGGTATTACAGTTCAATTGATAGTAGTATGTAAGTCAATTTTGAACACACTATTATCATACCTCTGTCATATTTCAAATTACCGTATTGGTCAGAATATAAGACGACCCTGATTATAAGACGACCCCCCGTTTTTTCAACACAAACATTTAGAAAAAAAGATTTGCAGACCAGATTTGCAGTACAAAGAACTTTTTTTTATTTTAAAATAACAATATTAAAAACAGTGAATTAAACACTTGTTATATTAATGACAATAATAATAATGCCAGCAAAGGCCACGGCACTTTCAAGGCAAAATATGTACAGTATGATTCAAAATTAATATCAAGCAATAATCAAGCAACATTGTGAACATTTTTAAATAACAGAGAAAATACAGGCCACATATTTAACTAAACTTAACTAAAACTCGCCAAACTTCTCCTCCGATGTCTCTCTATCCTCACACACGTCCTCTGCCCCGCTGTGTTCGCTCTCGCTGTCATCGCTCCCCAGCTGCTCCACTTCCACCGGCTACTCCCAAAGCGTGTTTTCTCTGACGTATTCAAAAACTCTGGTCAACCTCACTGAAACGACCACGGTAGGATTTGCGCTGGCTGTTGGCATCTTCGAGACGTGCTCGCCATCTTCTTACGTTACACTCCGTGACCCCGAACTTCTTGGCAGCTTGGCAGTTGTTACTTGACTCTGCCTTATTGACGACCATCATTTAAAAAAAGGCATCATAGCTCCTCCGCTGTTGTTGATTGACCTGACCCACTTTTAAGCCACTTGTCTCTAAATGGTCAGCCTGTCTTTAAACACCGGTAACGGTCTGGTTGTTAAGGACGCTGGACTACTTTTTCCCGGAACAAATTTCTGGCGCCACCTGCGGCCACGAATGTGTATTGACATTTAAAGGGAGAGGCGAAGAAGAGAAACTGTGCTCTGAATACTAGACCCCGAATATAAGACGACCCGACTTTTTCGGACCTATTTCGAGGGGAAAAAAGGCTGTCTTATATTCGGACCAATACGGTAAATTCAAATACACTTTCTGACCATATTTAGTACTTTTAAAGTGTTCCATTTTGTTAATAAAAATGTATTCAAATGTATTTGAAGTACATTTAAATCACAATTTCGGCATTAAAGGCATGTACTTTTAGCATAATGTTTTCATACTATAATGTAGAGTGGAAGTGTATATGAAGTAATTCATCACTGCTTATTCTACAGAATAGAAATGTATTTTCATGTACTGTATGTCAGGTTCAGAACAACTATTTAACATTATAGTACAGGTTCTGTAGGGCCGGGTGTTGGTACTAAGGTATCGACCAAAACAACCCATTATCAAGTAGCATCGAAACTTCTCAGTTCAAATAATACCTGCATTCTATACTTCTTTAATGACTTTCTATTCTTTTTAATGATTTTGCGCGCAACTAATCACCGCAACGTTCTTCGATTTAATGCGCCATGATTGGCCCATTACCGCAGCAGCTACAACCCATATAGTCTGTGGTTATGTTGAGCTGCGTTGCGTGTCTGACGGAGCAAGCTGTTCAGCGGGCCAAGACGCGACACCACCAAGGCGTTCAAAAGTATGACTACACTACACGCACGTATTGACTGAAGAAATGCGGGAGGATTATAATGTTTCCGTGTATAATTCCATGTAATTCGAGCTACATGAATCAAGCACCTCATTGAGCATGGAGGAACCAAAAGGGCTGACGCTGTACCGTGTTCGCAAGGCCAAGATGGACCAGCGTCTCCTCAAGAGGACGAATCCTCCATTACTTTTGGTAAGATAAACGGTTACAAGGCTCAGTAGTCATCTTTAGTGTGTTAATCATTGGTTACTGACGGTAGCTTTAGCTTCAGTAGCAGCTCTGACCATGCTGACCATTGGTTACTGACGGTAGCTTTAGCTTCACTAGCAGCTCTAACCATGCTGAGGGCATTGGTTACTGACCGGTATCTTCAGCTTCAGTAGCAGCTCACCGTGTTTGGTAAATGATTTTGCTATGCTTTTGGAAAGCTTGCTATAATACTTCTTAGTATATGCTACATGTGAACCTCCTAAGATGATGCAATTAGATTTGTTCGCTATCAAACTCGGGATATTGTTTTCAGCGAGTGACGGTTGTCTCATCACGCTAATAAAACAAACCGCTGACAAAAACAAATAAATCCCGGCAAAAAGTGTTATTTTGTTTATTTTTGGAGTGTGAATAATTGTTAACCATTCTTTACGTACCAATCCCTTGAATAGACTAACCTAAGCACTTAGCATTAAGATGATCTTAGTGCTTCAGTGCCTAGCTCTGGATTAATCTTAATCATGACAGTAGATCAGTGGAGATAAATACGTTTACAGATAACCTGGTGAACAAATATTACGCTTCAACTATACTTTTGAAAGGATAGGGTTAGGGGTTAAGTATACTTTTAATATGTAATTGTATTTTGTACTAATTTCGTCACATTCAAGTATGCCAAAATGTACTAAAGTATTAAGTACTACTATAGAAGTACTTTAGTATACTCCCAAGTTTAAATAGTATGCTAAAATGGCACAACCAGTGAAAACTATTATTCTTAGCATTTGAAATCATTGCAGTACAATTGTATTATATCACCAGTGTGTTTGAAATATATTTAAAAAGGCATTAGATTTAAATTGATCTGAGTATAGAAGTGTATTTTGAACAAACTATTATCAAACCTCTGTCATATTTCAACTTATTTTGATTTTCTTTCTTTGATTTTACATTGATACCTTCATAGACTGCTGTGACTAGGCATGTCGACATCTGCACTGGGGGAGCTTTTCACTAAGGAGGAACTGGCCCTTAAAATCATCCAGGCAGCAGTACTAACTATAGTCAGAAAGTGTATTTGAATTTAATTTGAAATATGACAGAAGTATGATAATAGTGTGTTCAAAGTAGACTTCTATACTAATATCAATTGAACTGTAATGCCTTTTTTAAGTATATTTCAAACACACTTGTGATACAATGCAATTGTACTGCAAGTGTGTTTCGAATGCTAGAAATCATACTTTTCACTGGTGTACTTCAGTACACTCAAAAGGTTGTCAAAAGTTGTGCCATTTTAGCATACTATTTGCACTTGGAGTATACTGAAGTATAACAATTAGGGATGGGCGTGAGGAATCGATTACTCGAGTACTCCTCGTTACAAATGAACTCGGTTGGTGGACAGGCAAACTCGAGTTTGCATATACACACACAAACAAAGTTTTCTGAAGCAAATGTATCAATTCTCTGTGCGGTGCCACTAACGCATGCCGTGGGCACAAAGCAAATTAAATGTATGAAATTTCTGTGTGGCGCGTGCCGTTCCGTGTGCAGACACGCCAGAATTCAAAAAGTTAAGAGATGGCGGTTAAAGCAAAGCGCAGCGAAGAATTGAAATACTTTAAAGAAATAGGAGATCATATGGTGAAATGTAAAATCTGCCAAGCGAAATCGAGCTACCAGAGTACTGCAAGTACTTTGCGGCAACATATGCTCCTGAAACACAACAGTGAGTTCGGGAAAGCAGACCCGCAGAAACCAAGTGTGTCGGCTATTTTCACCGCCGCAAGACGCGTGTGTAATCCCGGCCGTGTAGAGAAGGTCACAACGCTGAGTATTTCCATAGTCCATTTGCTGCCATTTTATTTGCAGCTTTAAATTATTTGCAATGGTTAGGCTACTTGTTTTTTTTTTGTTTTTTTTTAATAGTTACAGGCCTTGGTTCGACGTGATTTATATTGTGAGACGCATATTTATTTTTGTAAGGAAAATGTGTTTTGAAAGTTTGACAAAAAAATAAAGAATACTCTGATAACTCTGACTGTTTTGATGGAGAATAAGCATTACATGTTTGGTTGGTAATATTGCCGTTCATCATTAGGCCTATTCCGATTTTTTATTTAATTTTTTTAGAAATGTTATTGCGCTTAGTATCCTGCAGATTGCGCTCCTACTCGCCTTGCTAACTAACAACTTTAGCTGGAGTAAAAAAGAGGAGATTGAATTTTACCGTACAACATGAAAGCACGCTCGCTCAGGCAGCTGCGCGCTCACCTCACCAATGTACACAAGACGCGTTGTTTGAGCATGTTGTGCCTGTTTTTCTTTAGGTCCCAGGCCATGTTAATTTGTTATACTGTAGACTCTAACGGTGAGACCATACTGCTCAGCACGCACGTGTTAGTCACTGCTCACGAGCGCAGCACATTGGGAGTTAGTTATTTATTTTACATTTTACATTACACAAATTGTTGACTGTAAATGTATTCTAAATCACTCAAAGGTTCTGCATTCAATTCACATATTCGTCAAAAGTGTTTAAAGTATATTTAAGGTATCAAAAACTATGTTTTATATGCTTTTTTTTGTTTTGTTTTTAATCGGCCGATTAAATCGTAATCGTAATTTTTCTCTGAAAATAATCGGCATCGGCACTCAAAAATCAATATCGGTCGGGCCCTACTATAGTGTACTTAGTACATCCTTTCAAAAGTGTAGTTGGAGTATAATATTTTTTAACCTGGTTCATCCAATAGCCTAAGTCGAGATACGGACCATATTTTCTTTTTGTTCCACGAATAGCCAAAGAAATTATGAAGAGAGCCTTATAATGCAAAGCCCCTTCTACTTGGAATGGCTTACCTAGGTCTCTTAGAGCCATTTCCTCTTTTCACTAGTTTAAGCGGTCTCTCCTTAATCATGTGCTTAGAACCGCAATTATTTTCCTCCTGCTTGATTATTATTTGTATTTTTTTTGTTTCTTTCCTTTTCTGTGTCTATGTGTACATGAATGACCCTAACTGTAACTGTTTATTTTCTAATAACTAATGGTTGGTATGGGGAGGATATGGGTGGTTTTGGGTGTGAGGGAGAGCTTTTGTCTGACTGTGTGTTTTTAATGTAGGTGAGGTCCCCTCTCTCTCTGAAAAATTCTTGCCATTCCTGCGGGCTCAGAAACATCAAATACATGACTCCTGTTGCTAACTAGATGGAGGTTGGACGTGTTTGATTTGGGTGCTCCCTACCTTATTTCAGTGATGTATGTTATAAGTTATGTCTCCACTTTCATCCAGTCATTTAGCAGCTCCTCGCCCAGGACTTCCAGACTCAGAGCTACAGTGCTCTCCTGTCCGACAATCCGCCCATCCCAAGGCTAGCACCCCCAACCTGCCACCTCACCTCAAACACATTAGGTGTTCCTTTTTACTTTATTGTGCATTTTTATGCTTTATTTTTGTTTATTTTATTTCTTTTGATTGAGATAGACAGGAAGGCATGGAAGATATAGAGAGGAAGACATGCAGCAAAGGACCACAGGCAGGAATCAAACCCTGGTCGCTGCGATCAGGACTAAAGCCTTAATTGTACACACGCTCTACCCGGTAATACCACCTGGTGATAATATCAGTCAATATGAGCTTCATGTGAGGAACAAGTGGCGCTGTGCGTAGGGCTGACAAGTGCCTTCTGAATCACCATCCTCACATTGGACTGATATTAATGCCCTTCTCTGCTGGGCATCCCTCTCCAACAATTGTAACGCCCTCTCCAACATGTGTGACGCTCTCTCCAACACGTGTAATGCTTTCTCTAACGCGTGTAGCGCTCTCTCCAACACACTTAGCGCTCTCTCCAACACGCGTAGCGCTCTCTCCAACACGCGTAGCGCTCTCTCCAACAGGCGTAGCGCTCTCTCCAACACGCGTAGCGCTCTCTCCAACACGCGTAGCGCTCTCTCCAACACGCGTAGCGCTCTCTCCAACACGCGTAGCGCTCTCTCCAACACGCGTAGCGCTCTCTCCAACACACGTAGCGCTCTCTCCAACACGCGTAGCGCTCTCTCCAACACGCGTAGCGCTCTCTCCAACACGCGTAGCGCTCTCTCCAACACGCGTAGCGCTCTCTCCAACACGCGTAGCGCTCTCTCCAACACGTGTAACGCTCCCTCCAACACGTGTAGCACTCCCTCCAACACGTGTAACGCTCTCTCCAACACGTGTAACGCTCTCTCCAACATGTGTAACACTCTCTCCAACATGTGTGACACACTCTCAAACATGTGTGACGCTCTCTCCAACATGAGTGACGCTCTCTCCAACATGAGTGACGCTCTCTCCAACATGAGTGACGCTCTCTCCAACATGAGTGACGCTCTCTCCAACATGAGTGACGCTCTCTCCAACATGTGTGACACTCTCTCCCTAGAGGGCATCTCAAGCCCATCCTTGGTCACTCCTCTCGCATCTCTCGCTCCGTTGCTTTCTCTGACATCTCCCACATCTTATTCTCTCTTCAGCTCTCACCCTTTTGTAACCCCCGCCTCTCCCCTCCATCCGTTCATTCCTCACTTGACATCTCTCTCCCCCATCTCTCTTTATCTGCATTTCTCCAGCAACAGAGGATGAATCAAAGCTTAATTATTTAGTTTATTAACTTTTAACCAGCGCAGCGTACATAAAGAATGCAGCGTGCGCACACACACACACAGACCCGGATAGATTAAGATTTTTTTTTTGCCATACAAATTAATTTGATTCTAATTAATTTGCATTTATTTAGGCATGTTCACAGGGTAGGCTCAGACCCTGGTGGATCGATACTGAGAACTAGTACTATTCCTCCTCACGTTAACCATCTAATCGCACCTCCACACACCCACGACTGTTGCCTTGCACCAGTCGTGGGACAGGGGTATGAGGGCCACAGCCACAATGTAGCTGAGGGATGACCTGCGCAACCTCATGACACACACACACACACACACACACACACACACACACACACACAGTAACAACAAGTAAACCCAGACCAGGCCTCTGACCGTTAAAACTAATTATTTTCTCCTCCAGTAAGCACAGATGGAAGGAGGGAGGGCGGGAGGGAGAGAGGGAGGGAGGTGTGAAGAGAGAAAGCGCAATACTAGTGGTCTATCAATATGTTTTGCTCACCCCCCTCTCTGCTTCTCCATCTATATAATAATCCTGTTACTCCCACTAGCTAGTTTTGGAACACACACACACACACACACACACACACACACCCACCCACACACTCAATTGATAAATGAAACATGGCAAAACAAGAACAGCTCAGTAAAAGTATTTTCTTCTAACAAAAACAATGGTAAAGTGCTACAAGCAGCGTAAAAAAAAGATTAAATCGAAGAGCGAGAGAGTGATAGAGAGAGGGTGATAAAGAGAGAGTGATGGAGAGAGCTAGAGAGAGCGTGATAGAGATAGCTAGAGAGAGAGTGATGGAGAGAGATAGAGAGAGTGATGGAGAGAGATAGAGAGAGTGATGGAGAGAGATAGAGAGAGAAGGGTAGAGGAGGGAGGGTGAGGCGGAGGATGTTCTAGTCTGCCTGTCAATGAGCCATTCCCACAGCCAGCCAGGACGATCAGATCCATTACTCCAGCCATCAGGCACGGCCCCCCTATCAGAGCGGAGGAGCCTCATGATACAGGGGGCCCCAGGAGCCCCTCAGTGAAGGAGAGCCAACCGGTCCTCCTGCAGGCAGCCCCTGCTGGGACACGTGTGATACTGGGGGGGGGGGGATACTGATTGGTTAAAGGTCCACACCTGATGACTCTAGGATTTGATACTGTGGATTAACAATGATTTTAACCTTATGACTTTAACAGTTGATGAGTCGTGAGGCATTGAACTTGACCATGGTTGATGACCATGACTCTTTTGGTTGTTGAGTAAATCAGGAATTTATGTCAAGGAATTATGTTGTCATGTCGTGGTTGTGTGTTTCAGCCTTGAAATAAGATAGAGAGTTAAAAAGTGAAGGTTAATAAATTACACACATACTATTGCAGTCAACTGTAATGCCAAAATCCATAAAGCCTGAAGTAAAGAAAAGGATCAGGTATAAGGATGAAAAGCCGAGGCAGGAGAGAAGGCTGGCAGCATCCCAACAGGGGGTGCCTCCCAGCTCCGGACCGCCGTCCAAGGCCCTCATACAAAGTGGCTTTTCCCCCCTTGTTCTGGGACAGCCTCCAACTGAATAATAGAGAACACATTATTCTGCTTGGGGAACTGTGTTTGTTAAAACACAGCAAGCAGGCCCTAATAAGCAATGCTAATTGCACTCCGATAAGTCTTATTTGTACCGGGGTGGGTGTTTTTGTGTGCAGGTGAACATGTGGACACTAAAGTCTTGTGCGACGCCAAAGCTCCCCACCACAGGTCTGAGAGCCCGAGTAGGAGGCAGGAGGCCTTTACTCGCCAGGAGAAGAGGCTTCATTCAGCATTAACTTGATTTGTATTCTCACTCCCTGCACCACTCAAGGTCCTCGGAAAGATGAATTCAAGGGAAAGGTAGTTTGTTCCAGGAGGACATGTGGGTAATCTGTCCTTGGAGAGGTCTAAAACCCCACCTTTCGGGTGTCGCCCTCCAACCTTTTCTGTTGTTTAATGCTGGCCGTTGAAGAGTCAATGTGTGGCTTACTACCGCTGCTCATAGCCTTTTTAACAGCATCACAACTTGGCCATGGATTGGAAATAGACATAACCACACACCAATCTTTGCAACTTTCCCAGAGATAAAACCGTTTTGCACATCATTGCACATCACAATCCCACAGTTGTGTATAGCGTCCGGCAGGCAGCAGGAAGACATTCAGCTCCGTTCAGTTCTCACAGATAAGCTCCTTCCAGACCCGACTGCTCCTTACGTCCGTTTGGATGAGCCCATCGCTTCTTCTCTCCCAATGTGGTTATCGTCTGCATTTCTGCCCGTTCCATCACCGCTGGCGATGGGTGTAAAGTGGGGCCGGTGGCGTTGTTTACAAATCATCCCAGCAATCCTCCCAGAGGACAACAAAGACCTAATGTTGTACCCAACAAATTACTCCAATCCTTTCAAGTGTGAGAATAAGGAATGAGAGATATAACGGGGGGGGAGAGAGAGAGAGAGAGAGAGAGAGAGAGAGAGAGAGAGAGAGAGAGAGAGAGAGAGAGAGAGAGAGAGAGAGAGAGAGAGAGAGAGAGAGAGAGAGAATTAGTTTGTTGGGTGTTATTTGTCATAAAAACCAGGGATGTCTCCAGCATTAGGGAAAGACCATGGAGCAGTTCTGCATGTAGACCTAATGTGTCATTATTTCTGGTGTTTTGCGATACAGCCCGGGCCCCGTAGTCATCTTGTATTAATCTTTCTCTCACGTCTTTCTCTCTGGTAATATATTTGCTATCTGTCTCTTTCTCATTAAATTAGATTTCTCTCTCCCTCCCGTCTATCTCTTCTGATCTCCCCTTCCGTCCATCTTTCTAAACACATGATCCCTCTCCATCGCTCCGTCCTACTTGTGTTCTTCCTCATATCCTCCTCCATCTCCCTCACACTGCATTCTATAACACTTGGGAGGGATTACTGGGAATGGACTAACCATGGATAGCAGATCAACTGGGTAAATCACTCACTTACACACACACACAACATGTGCAATACGATTTGCAACACAAGATGAAATTCTTCAGGAATAAACGGGTCCCTGGAAATGATTGTAGCTCTCACAGTGCAGATGGCCCTCATGAGCCTTGGGGGCAAGGATGAGGATCAGTCATGTTTAAAGAACACACGGTGGGCTGGTTAAACAACAGGAAGGAGACAGGAAAGAGGAGAAACAGAGGCCTGTCCTTCAACAACATGACCAGGAAGAAGGGCTCACCTCACCACACCACTGAAGGCCACTGCAGTCATGGGTGAGACGGGCTGGCAATGTTTTCTGCCCCCTCAAAGGGAAAAGCTCAAGGTCTAGTGTGTGAACAGGAATGGATCAGTGTGCTTGTGTATGTGTGCTTGCGTGTGGGTTAATTCTGCCAACCCTTTAGTTGGATGATTGTATCCTTCAGCAGTTGCCTTATTGCCATATTCAACTCAATTGAAACCAAATCAATATCAGTATTAGATAGTTAGTTCAGTGCACAGCTGCTCTGGGTGTAGTTTGTACCGGCGCTGCGGCGCACTGGTGCCCTTAAGGAAGGAATTTGTTTATTCTATTGACAAAATCATCCAGGGCGCTCCAATGGGATAAGGCAGGGGTCGTCAACTGGCGGCTGTTTTGGTGTTGGTGGCTGCTTTTTTAGTTGCGCACTACTGCCCTCTCTCCAGCATAAGGCCTTTCTACACTGCCAAGCCGGTTCGGTCGAAGCTTGGCACGCTTGGCGATTTCACCGTCTTATCTCAATCCCCCGTTCGTCACGGCACTGGCTTTCTTGGTTCGATGGAGAAGGCGGGGCTGTGCTGGGATTCTAGACCTCTTTAGAATAATTAGCATATTCCCTAATGTCTTTATATTTTTATGAATGAAGACAACCGCATGCAAGAATGAGTTCACGCCTGAGTGTAGGCTACAAACGCGCTTATTTACAAGTGCAATAACGCCGCCATATTCTTTATTTTGCTGACCCCTTGTTTCATATCCCGACAAAAGCCTTGCAAGGACAGTTCCTCTGCGTCTCTCTCGTAGACCGCACATCTTTCAACGTCTTTGTTTAATACGACTCCATTACCTTCTCTCACATGATCAGCAGCTTGCGCATTTCACTTTCTCTTCAGTTGGAACTGCTCATGATGATATCGCTGTGTTGTCTCTGTCGAAAAAGGCGTGCATAAGACGCCATATACACTGCCAAATATGCCGACAGGAAAGGAGGAGCGGAAAACACGTGGCCTTTGCATTATGAGACCCTTTCTACTGACACTTTTACCTGGCAGACTCCGCTGGAGAACCAGGCTGACAACTGCACAACTTTTTCACTTTATCTTCATATTTAACGTTAAGACTAAGAGTTATTCGGGGACGAGATCAAATAAAGTTATTCAAATACCAACGGGATGTCCCCCGCTCGGCTACATTATGAAATAACTTATTTTTATTTTTTAATGCAATAATCACAATCACGTTTTCTGTTTATAACGTGATCAGGCATGACATTTACGTGATTAGGGCATACACTTTTTTATATGTACTGTCTTTTAAGAGTCATCAAGTGCTTGGTAGGCATATGACTAAGCCAGCTGACGGGCCTGCGTCGCAGTTCCAGATGCACTTTCATCAATACATTTTTTGAACTAGCCTTTGATAATGTTCTGGCCCGCCACCCAGCTGGAAAAAAAAATGGCCCAATGTCAAATTTAGTTTCCGACCCCTGGGATAAGGTCTCAAAGCCTGTATTAAGCCTGGGTCAAATATTTACGTGATCTACAGCATGTGGCTGATAACCAACCTCCATCAGCATGGGGTAGCATCACTGCCAGCAAGTCCAATTTGCTAAACGTCCACCGCAATTACCTGTGTCAAGCTCCCAGCATTTGCATGATAACAGGCCTCATGTAAACAGGCCAGGTGTCTTAGTGCATGTAGTAGAGTATAGCAGCAGCCATGTGTACCTATAGGGCACTAATCCTAACACAGTCTCAAAAGGCTGCAGGGTCCAGAGATTGGATGACACCCAAAAGAGTAAATAATCCCAAGAGCCCAGTGGCAGAAACCTTGGGAAGATCCAGTGGATGAGGTCACGTTAAAGGGTAGGGGTGCTGGAATCCATTGTGTTATTATCAAATGGCAGGAGAATACCATTGAGAACGAGAAAGAAGCTCAAGAGAGCCATCAGAGAATACAACCGGAGGAGTCCACTCCTGCCCGCCTCGAACTGCCCGTGTCAAACTCATGACAGCACAGCACCTGGCTCTGAGCATCTGTCCCCCCTCGTGCAGACGTCACAGCGCAGACAGTGGAGGCCAGAGATTGGCATGCAAGGAAGGGTCCAAGGCTGTATAGCTTAGCCATGCTCTGCAAGCGATTTTCATTGGAGGTTCAAGTTCTGCAGCACTAAGAATTCCTGTATTCAAATTTGGGTATATATCAGGCGACAGCAAACACATGCACAAAATCTGTATGCACACACAACCACACAAACCAAAACAGTTGGATAGAAACTAGGGGTGTGACGATACACTCAGCTTACGAGACGAGACGAGACGAGACACGATATTGGGTTCACGAGAACGAGACGAGACGAGATTTTAAGAAAACTACAATGACAAAATATATGACTGGACCAACAGACTTTTATTTAACCAAGTCGCGCATGCATTTTGAAATGTTTTATTATAACTCTTTACATGCATGAAATTGAAACTAAAACTAAAATTTATAAAAGTTAAAGTAAAATAAATTAAATTAAATAATTCTCTTTTTTCAAGTGCAAACAATATTATGTGCAAAACCAAATCAAAGTACCCAAAGGTACTTTGATTAAATGTATTCGTTTTCGCGGTTATTCAGCCTCTTCTTCTCCTCCGGAAAAACACGACCGCATTGCATTGTGGTATACGGGAGTAACATGTAGGGTACATCGTATGTACACTCAAATTTTGGGTATTTTAAGTGCATTATATAGTGCATGAAATTAACCACTGAGAATTCGAACACCACTACAAAATGGTGAGCACCCTATATAGTACACTATATCCGTGATAGGGAACGACTTCGAACACAGCTTATGGCTGCTTTCGATGCTTCCCCTGCTTCCCCTCCTTCTCCTCCTCTTCTTTTCCTTCTCCTTCTTTAGGTTCTGGCAGGCTAGATGTAGCAAAGGCGCATTACTGCCTCCACAGGCGACAAATAGAAGTTTGGATAAATCGCAAATCTCACGAGACAGATTTTTAACGCGACGGGTAATATCGTCGAGGTTAATCTCGCAAGATCTCGTGGCACGAGATCTCGTCACACCCCTAATAGAAACTCATTAAAGGCCGAACCTCCACTGTAAGAGCTAATGTCAGCCACTGCCACGGTCAGGGAGATCTGCCGCCCCCCAAAACTAGGTTCACACTGCCAGCGACATGCGTGTCTGGGTTCGCCAACCCGCTCCCCGACTGTCTCTGGAACCCAGACATTCTGTGAGCTGACGGCCATGTGTCAAAAAGCTTCAGGAAGTACAAAGTACCATAATCAGCAAACACATTGCCTTCTCATTTATTGGGTTTTGTTGATTTTTCTTGATCTCTTAAGAAATAATAATAATAAAAAAAAACTTGAGTTAATATAAGGTAAATTAATTATAATGATTGACTGCCAAACAGGGCTATGTGTATCAGGACAAAGGGACTTCATTGAAGGCAGCATGTGGTGAATCCCCAATGTTTTTTATTAAAGGGGACTTATTATACCACCAGGTGTGAGTGTGATTAGCCTTACAAGCCATTTCGAAAATCTGCCTAATATGACATCACTAGTGGGTGTGTCCACCTAGATCTGTGCTGGATAGATCTATCTACCAGCCTACCCAGTGGACTGAAGTAAACATTGCTCATCTATCCAGCACAGATCTAGGTGGACACACCCACTAGTGATGTCATATTAGGCCGATTTTCGAAACGGCTTGTAAGGCTAATCACACTCACACCTGGTGGTATAATAAGTCCCCTTTAAAGCAAGAAAACAACTTTGTACTAAAACAGGGTTCCAAAACAACCTTCAAGATCCGCCTGCATACATTATTAAAGATGATATGGTGTGCATGGACACGTTATGCAGCCCATAACAGCATGATCAGATAATCACTGCTTTAGCATTGGTTTGGTCCTGATCATTGCCTGACTCTGCCCTTGCTCACTAGCCGTCCCCCATGAAGGAGCTCTGATGTAGTCCACAGCAGTGGCAGCTGTGTGTGAACACGGTACCGGCTCTGCCTCGCCCCGTTCCCCACAGGGAAGTGACAAATGTGGGGACATTTCTCATCCCCTACATTTCATTTCATTAACATTTTGCAATATACTGTCCTATTTTTTGACAACCCCATTCAATTCCTCATGGCATATGGCATATTTGACATTAGCCTACCACTTCTATAAGCCTCAGAAATGATGCCCAATTAGTCTGTCCAAAAAAGTCTTTCGGTAGAATGATCCATCTGTCCGGACTTGTGACAAACTGATTAGAGAAAACGTAATTACCTTCCAGTGCTCCAGATAACATAGAATTAAATAGATTCACCTTATCAGTACTACAGTACTATTCAACATATCTTTAACAGAGCACACCAGGTTAATAATGTATACAAATAGGGGACAGTTAGGTGTTGGAATTCTATAAAAAAGTAGAGATACTTTTTTAATTGCATAGCGGCTGTTCTCTGAAACAGGCCAGTCTGTTTCTTCCATGTAGACTGAACAGGCAAGACTAAAATCACATCCCACAATAAAACAGATCGACTTTGAAAAAAGCAGTAGGCTGGAAGTTCTTCCAAAATTACCAACATAATATAGAAGGATCAAACCATAACACACAGATGTGCTTAGAAATACTTAATATAAAAGAAGAGGCCCTCTGAATGCTGGCCAACATAGTCCTTGTTTCCCTCTCTGTCTAAGACCTGGGGGGTTGAAGGAAAGCACACTAAACAAGCTGGCCCCTGAGAAGGGTTAACCTAAAATATTGGTTACCAACAGTCTTTAGAAACTTTGGAGATAACTTCCCTGCACTACGGTTGTTTTTATCCTTGGGTGCCTCTTTCTCAAAGATGAAATGAAGAGTTATAACGACCCGCCTTTTTGGAGGATATTAAACGATAAAGACTATTGGTATATTATTTTTCTTCTTTTTTTCTTCGAATTGGTTTGACAGAGTACAGCCAACACAGCAGAGGGCATTAGGTGTCTGGTGAATCCCAGAGACGCGTCAGTCCAGAATGGGACTGCTGTGTATTCAACCTCATTGAAGGCAAATTCATCAAGATGCAGAGGAGCGCCCTCCTTCAGTCTCCCCCAGAAGGTTTCTCCATTCCCTACCTCCCCTTCTCTTCCTCGCTTTGTAGAAAAAGTAGTTAAATACCTTCATCAACAAAATGCTTTGAGCAAAATTACACCCCAAAATTGTCTGGATTATCAGACTCCACATTTTTCAGGGTCAAAATAATTCAAAGTGTGCGCTTGTCATTAGAATACCAAATTAAGATAACAAGTAGGTCTGAGCGTCCCATTAACCCGACCCCTGGCATAACCATCGGCACATCCCTCAGATTAAAAATAATCAAATAAATGAATGCATAAATAAATACAAAGATACAGAGATGCCCTGGCCAGAGGACAGTTTCTGTACTGATTAAAGGCTATCACTAGCATGTGACCTCCCCAGAAGCACACCACACACAAAGAGGAAGATGAGTTTGTTTTCTTTTTTGGGGCGGGGGAGATTTTAGTAAAAGTCGTAAACTTAGGCAGAATGGTAATACGAGAATAGTTGAGGAGAAGAAACAGAGAGGGTGGAGCGCCTCTATAGTACTGACGTTTTTGGAGGAGGTCGAGACCATGGAAATGTGTCGTTACAAAGTTAGGAAACAGGAGGAATGGGAGCGTGGATGGGGGGAGAAGGACACAGGCTAACGGCCCGATTCCACCGGACACGTTACGGCCGCGTTACGGCTGCGCCGCGGTCACCACAGCTGATCGCTGCTACTCTAATCAATGAGACCATTTCCACCGGGCGCGCTGCGGAACATCTCAGCAGCGCCGCAGCGCTATCATTCCGTAGCACTTCTATTTTTAACGTGAGCCGTTGCTGAACCGCGTCAATTTCAACAGAGCAGATCGAGCCGGACAGGAAGTGAAAAAGTAAAAGCCATAGAGCATCCGGTCAATTTTCAAAATAAAACACAATACTCAGCTCATGTAGCCTATCACAACTTCACATCAACATTATTACGTCATGACCGGTGGCACCAGGTCAGCAGTCAATCAATCAAAGGGTCTCAGAGGGTCGGCAACATGGACGACGAGAGACTCAATGTCGAAGTTCAGAAACATGAAGTCATTTATGTACCAAATCATCCTTTTAAGGACAATAGCCGGAAGGACAAAGCGTGGCATTTAATTGCAGTCGTTTTGGGAGTGGAAGGTGAACACATTAGGTTTAGGATTATCGCGTGATCTCGTGATCTCGCGTGAATACGGCTGGCTCGCAAGGCAGTGCTGCGCTGCCGTTACGCGCCCGGTGGAAATGAACACAGGGCAGAAGTCGCAGCCGTTCCGCGGCGCAGCCGTTCCGTGGCCGTAACGCGTCTGGTGGAATCCCGGCGTAAGGGACAGGTAGAAGGTCTGCAGTCATGGGCTACGCATGTTAATCATGTCCACTTGTGCTATATATATTGCAGCTAAACTAAAGTTGTGAAGACCAACTTTGCAGTTGGGGTGTAACGATACACTTATTTGAACCAAAACTTCTGGGTGGTTACAGAGGTGGACCGCGCTGTGTAAATGTGGCGTACACAGCGTTAATATGCAGAATGTAAAGGCTTGTTTTGCGATGCGAAATATAAAACCTGAAGTCGGACTTTCCCCTGGACCATTTAGCCAAAGTATACAACCCCGACTCCGTAATCCGATTACGTAGCTACGGAAACCCCTCGAGCATTCGCAGATCGCCGGCGGGATGTCGGATACACAATGCAATTCACTGCCCGATCGATCTTATATGTTGACTACAAACCATGCAGTAGTGTTGTAGGTAAACTTTCAAAGCTTTTCAAATCTTATTTGGTGTTTTATTGGTCCTCAATGTGCAAAGTAAACAATGTACAAAGTAAATGAGGTGCAAAGTCAAACCGGAGAAGTGATTCCGGAAATTATTTTGTTAGAAGACCAATCACAGCCCTTGCCGTCTCCGTTGCGTCGACGGATAGTTAAAAAATATTGCTCTGACAGGCTCTCCGGCTACACTACAGAGAGGGCTCTCTGTGTCTACTTACAACACTTTAACATGCACACACATTTGAAAAGGCACCATCCAGGTGTTACCATCACCGTTGCTGTGAAAAAAAACGAACTGTGCAAACCCAGCTCACGACACTATTTCAACAACCCCTGTCTGGGAATTCAGTACGGCAAAATGCCATAACCAAGTCTATTGGTGTTTTCATTGCTGAAGTCTACGGCCATTCTCCGTTGTTGATAAACAAGCAGTTTTTTATTAATTTCGCCTAGAGCTGTCAAGCGATTAAAATATTTAATCGTGATTAATCGCATTAATGTCATAGTTAACTCACGATTAATCGCGATTAATCGCAAATTCTTTTTCTATGCTAAATATCCCTTGATTTCTTTGTCCCAGAATTCTTCTCATTTTAATTCTCTTATCAACATGGTGAAGTGCATCGGCTTGCCTTGTGCAAAAGATTTTTTATTGATAACAACATTGGCATATACTGATCAAAACAGGACGATACAAAAAAAGAGCCTATAGTGCAATTAAACGACTGCTTTGAACAAATTTCATTTGAACAGAGCAGTCAGGCTACTGCTTCTTTGTTTTGAGCCAAAGAAAAAAAAAAAAAAAACTTTATTTGTATTTATTTTTAATAAAATAATTGCGTTAATCGCGCGATAATTTTTTTAACGCCGTTAAAATTGGTTTGCGTTAACGCCGTTAATAACGCGTTTAACTGACAGCTCTAATTTCGCCCCTTAACTAGGAACCGTACCGTCCTGTACCGTACCGTGACTTCAAAACCAAGGTACGTGACTTTTGTGTACACCCCTAGTTTCAGTGTGATAGGTCCTTTTATTTTCTGGTGAAATTGCTTCAATGTTAATTAGGGCTGGATATCCATCGGGACAAATAGCATCATCACCGACCGGGCGTAGCTCCCCCATGCCCTGAACAGAATGATGATGCTTCGTCAGCGCGTGAAGCTATGTCTGCGCGTGATCCTACGTCAGCCCCGAGGCCAAGAGTCCAGCAGAGTGGAGACTACCTCAGCCCCAAGGCCAAGAGTCCAGCAGAGTGGAGGCTACCTCAGCCCCAAGGCCAAGAGTCCAGCAGAGTGGAGGCTACGTCAGCCCCGAGGCCAAGAGTACAGCAGAGTGGAGGCTACGTCAGCCCTGAGGCCAAGAGTACAGCAGAGTGGAGGCTACGTCAGCCTTGAGGCAAAGAGTCCAGCAGAGTGGAGGCTATGTCAGCCCAGAGGCCAAGAGTACAGCAGAGTGGAGGCTATGTCAGCCCAGAGGCCAAGAGTCCAGCAGAGCGGAGGCTACGTCAGCAGAGTCCCAGAGTCCAGCAGAATGAGAGGCTATGTCAGCAGAGGCCCAGAGTCCAGCAGATTGAGAGGTTACGTTAGCCCCGAGGCCCAGAGTCCAGCAGAGTGGAGGCTACGTTAGCCCAAAGACCCAGAGTCCTGCAGAGGGGAGGCTACGTCAGCAGGGGCCCAGAGTCCAGCAGACTGGAGGCTACATCAGCAGAGGCCCTGAGTCCAGCAGAGTGGAGGCTATGTCAGCCCAGATGCCCAGAGTCCAGCAGAGTGGAGGCTGCCTCAGCAGGGGCCCAGAGTCCAGCAGAGTGGAGGCTACATCAGCAGAGGCCCAGAGTCCAGCAGAGTGGAGGCCAAGTCAGCCCAGAGGACCAGAGTCCAGCAGGGTGGAGGCTACGTCAGCAGTGGCCCAGAGTCCAGCAGAGTGGGGTGGCTACATCAGCGCGTGGTGCACGCAGCGCCCCACACTCAAACTGGGGGAAGTCCTATATAGAAATCCCAGTACTCAGAGCACCGTTCAGACCATTCTGTTGGCAAAATTAGTCCAAAATGTCCAGCCAAAACGTTGCCATTCACAACATCACAAGATTGTGTGGAGTAGCACAACACTGCTCAGAAGAAAATGACCGGGGGCTAAACAGAGTGAGGGAAAATTGTTGTCAAATACGAAGAAATTGTACCTAAGATTGGTCGTACAACTTTGGTTATTTTAAAATGTTTGGCTCCGAAGTCTGAGAAGCACAGATTAGCATAAGGTGAAAATACGTTGGCGACCAGGAAACACCAGAAACCTCTTCCACCATCAGAAAGGTTCCACCCCACAGAGCACTCCTAAAGCTTGAGGTGACACTATCGTGCCTCCCCAAGTAGCAGCTGACAGCCTAGTTATTGCTAGTCAACAAACCTCCGAAGTTTGACAAGCAACAACGTGCCTGCTTTTCCAGCCCTGGGAAATGGAAACCATAGAAAGGAATAACATAGCATTACGTACTTTATCTTAGCTAAAGATATGACGCCTATCAGCACAGTGAAAAGAGGGCTCTAAGAAGATCCGGTGTCATGGTTGCTAAGCACTGCCTGAGCGAAGATAATTCTCCCAAACATCACTCAGCAGTTTTTACTTTTTTTTTACCTCTAAAAGGTTTGAGATGGGTTCGAAACATCAGAATTTGATAAGATAAGAATCACAGCAGTTGTTTCGATTTTTTTTTTATCGATTCAGTGTTGGTTCTGTTGCATGTTCATCACCATTTCGTTCTGATAATAAATAATTGTATGTTATATATAGACCATAATTAACCTTCTGTTTTATTTAGAGTTGTCCGGTAACGCTTTATATTAAGGTCCTTTTAATAATATTTATATATATATATTTTTTTAATCTTCATTAAGGTTAATAAATCCTTTGTTAAACTGCCAATTATGCATTTTGCAGGTATGGGATCTAAAGCGGGAACCCTGCTTATTAAGGTTAATAATTCCTTTATTAAACTGCTAATTATGCATTTTGCAGGTACGGGACCTAAAGCGGGAACCATGCTTATTAAGGTTAATAAGTCCTTTATTAAACTGCTAATTATGCATTTTGCAGACACGAGATCTAAAGCGGGAACCATGATTATTAAGTTTAATAAGTCCTTTATTAAACTGCTAATTATGCATTTTGCAGGTACGAGATCTAAAGCAGGAATCATGCTTATTAAGTTTAACAAGTCCTTTATTAAACTGCTAATTATGCATTTTGCAGGTATGGGATCGAAAGCGGGAACAATGCTTATTAAGGTTAATAAGTCCTTTGATTTTCACTTAATAACAGTTAATGAGTGCGATATATTATCAAGATTGATAAAAGGTAAAATAAAAAGTACATGTCCCGTAAATACAATGGCGGTGAAGCACATCTTTTGAAAAATATTATTATTTTTTAATTTTAAAAACTTCAGAATGTATTCTTGAACATCAACATTTAAAAAAACCGACTAGACAAATCTTGTATTTTGTCTGTCAGTTGTTGGTCTTGGGTGCTCGCGCCGACGATTCCGACAAGTTCTCCAAACGTTCATCAAACACTTCATCAAGCATATTAGGCCATAAGGTGAACCCGTTTTTCCTTTCATCTCGTTCCCATGTCTGGGCACTGAATAATTTTTGGTCCTTAAAAAAGATATTTTGGTATTCAACGAGAAAAAAAAAGTTCTCCACTTGACATCCTGCAGTATTTTTTTAATTAGTGTTTAAAGTCTGGACTATTTCTTGATTAGCGTAAGAATATTTTCGTCCCGAAAGGCGACGTTTTTGTCATGTGCTTCACATTCGACCAATCAGTTAGCCGTGCAGATCCGAGATGGCGATGTCAACTGAGTCTAGCGATGAAGAGGTAAATACTCTAAAACATCTGAAACATCTTAAAAAAGTTCGAAAAAAGAACAACAAAGTATGCTACATGCATGTTACGTCTGTACGGAATGAAGAGGTGAATGATTTCACTATCACAAGGTGGGATACTTACAGGAATTGTTTACAACGGTGGCTTTGCTGTCATGACGAGTCTCATAAAGTAGCCGAGATATTCAAATCCTGTATCGATGTTGAATATAACGATATTCCTGATGACGCTGGGTTTCACCCGACTTATTACCGGCGGTTCATTGATAAAAAGCGATTGGATTCTGCCGAAAAACGGGCCAAACGGCTGGCTGTGGGTCAAGATGAGTCTGTGGCATCGGACAACGCTTCAGACTCGACAAGTGACATTCCACGAAAAAGACTAAGATCGAAGACGGGCCTGCATATCGTTTCTGCTTGCCCTGTGCTCCCTGCCTTTTGTATAATTTGCAAGAAAACGGACAAGAGCGTTACTGTGGGAGGCAAACGGCAGAAGGACCATCTTTCACAGGCAGAAACGCTTTCAGCAGGTAACACACACACACACACACACACACACACACACACACACACACACACACACACACACACACACACACACACACACACACACACACACACACACACACACACACACACACACACACACACACACACACACACCATTTAATCATCTTTTATTTTTAGGCCTGTTGATGAACGCTGCCAGGATAAAGCAAGACAGTAGCATTCTCTTGCATATTCAAGACTGTGTGGCCATGGAGGTGCAGTACCACAAGTCCTGTTACAGACAGTACACCAGGTTCCTGACAAAGTCTGCTGTAACAGTTACTGGAACCGCAGACAAAGAAGTGCGAGTTATTCAATTGCATTATCAATTATATACACATTATAAATTACAATTCATATTCTAGATGCATGACAGATAGTGTCAAGAATAATGAAATGAATATTGAATAAATAAAAGTTTCACTTTTTGAATGGTATTATGATATTACATTTGTTTTAGATGCACTTGTAAAGGCTGTTTGTATGTAGCTACAATATTGACTGCATACCTTTTGGCACATAAGAAGTGTGTGTGTGTGTGTGTGTGTGTGTGTGTGTGTGTGTGTGTGTGTGTGTGTGTGTGTTTCTTTTCAGAAGTGAACCAACCTTTGATGCCAGCTACAACATATTCTGCGAGAGGATCATCCGCCAAAGGATAATTGTAAATCAGGAGGTGCTGAGAACGAACCAGCTACGACAAATGTTTTTAAATACGGTGCAAAAACATGAAGATCGTGATGCTTCAAACTACAGGTAACAACAGAAGCTTTTTTTGGCAGCGATGTAAAACACTTTTATGCTGGAAAATATCAAAAAAATAAATAAAAAGGCTTTGATAGTATATTTAAACTACTAATACTTTTCAGTATGAATATATCTTTATTTACACCCTTGTGCTCCTCTTTCCCTGTGTTCTTATGTTGCAGGCAGGATAAATTAAAGAGAAGGCTGACCCTGGACTTTCCCCAACTGGTGTTTCACTGCCCCGGCAAGCGCAACATCTGCAAACTGGTTTTTGTTGAGACATTGTCTGCAGATAAGCTGATAGACAGGCTACCTCATCCATCAGGTACAGACACAACTGAGTCAACTGAAGTAAGCCAAGCTGAAAGTGACACTGAACACATGGCAAGAACAACAGCTGGTCCGCAAACTACTAAGAACACAAGGACACTTTATAGTGCAGCGCTGATATTGAAGCAGCTACTATGTGATTCTCCCGGTATGACGTGCCCCTGGCCACCCACATCAGATGATTTAAATGTGTCCGATGCAAAATCTGTTGTGCCACTTGAACTGTACAATGTTATTGCTTGGATTGTAGGTGCAACAGAGGAACCAACATTAGCCTGTTATGTTGATATTCCAGAAGATTTGAACCTAAAAGTGATATCTGTTTGTCAAGACATTATGTATCTTGGATCTAAAGGTCGGAGGCAGACACCCAAATCATTATGTCTTGGTCTAAGTATTCGGCATTTAACAGGTTCCTCACAAGTTGTGTCACTGCTGAGTGGACTAGGGCATTGTGCTTCATGGGACACAGTTGTCAGTCTAGACACTAGCCTTGCCCAACTACAACTACTAGAGGGCAGAGACAAAATCCCGATTGGATTCTCGAAGAAGACTCCTACAATACTGGTGTGGGACAATATTGACTTTGGGGAGGAGACACTGTCAGGTCGTGGAACTACTCACCATACAAATGGCATTATGCTGCAAAGTTCTGTCGCTGAACCTGCGTCAAGAACAAACAGACAACCACTACAGAAAGGAGTGTCCTCATTCAAAGCACCCCCTAGCACTCCTGTAGAACACTACCAACAGTCTAAAAGACATGGGCCACAGAACTTGTTTCATCATCATAGCATTCCACTGCAGCTGGAAACATACAGATTTAACACCGTGTCTGCAGCCCAAACTGAACTGGCATATGTTTTTGTAAAATACATAGATGCTGAACGATGCACAGTCCCAAGCTGGACAGGTTTCCATACATTGCTTCAAGGAGATGCTACTCTGCAAAAGTCAGCACTGCATTATCTTCCAGTCATTGAGGCTTCACCGACAGAGATGTCAACGGTAAACACAATTCTGAAGCGAAGTGTCCAAATTGCTGATCGGCTTGAACTGGACCATATCGTGTTAGTATTTGACCAAGCTATATATGCCAAAGCTCAACAAATCCGTTGGAAAGACGAAGACTTGACAAAGCGTCTAGTGATAAGACTAGGCGAGTTTCACACATGCATGTCCTTCCTCTGTATTCTCGGAAAAAGGTTTGGAGATGCAGGACTGCAAGACATACTCATTGAGTCTTAAGTGGTTGCCCCAGGATCCATCAATGGGGTGATCAGTGGTCATCAGTATAACCGCAGCATAAGGGCGCACAAGCTTATGTACGAGTGTCTGCAACGCGCCAGAGTAAACACCTTCCTGGACTCTTTGCCACCAGTGGAGAGACATGAGTGTTTGGATGTTATTGAGGAGATAAAATGTGTATTCCCAGAGGGAACAATCAAAGTTTTGGGTGCTAATGACAAATTTGAAAAAATCTGTTGTAAGTATGCAGAATATGTGGAAAGGAGAAGTGCAGTCAACCAAACATTTGCATTCTGGAGTTCATACATTGATATGGTTCAAACACTCCTTCTGTTTGTGAGAGCAACAAGAGAATCTGACTGGCAACTCCACCTGTCAACAGTTCGATTGATGATGCCGATGTTTTTTGCCTATGATCGTGTGAACTATGCTAGGTATCTACCTGCATACTGGCTGGAAATGGTCAATTTGCCTGTAACACATCCTTCTTGCCACAACGACCTCAGCGTTAAAGGCCAGTGGACTGTCCAACGTCAAAGTGTCCATGGATTTGCCTCGATTGCCTGTGACCAGGCTATTGAGCAAACATGCAACCGAGATTCCAAGACAAAAGGTGGATGGACAGGGATAACACAGAATCGAGCTGCAGTTTATCGCTGGATATTATCACAAAATGAAAGGGCTGCTATAACAAGACAATGTGAGTCAATGGCAGGTAAATCTCCTGAACAACGGAAACGGAAAGACCTTGACAGCACACGGATTCACGCTGATGAAAAGGCTGTGACTAGAATAAGTTCCACCCTAGATTCAATGCTTAACCCTTTCGACACACACCACGAAGGTATTGTGTGTCTTAGCTCTGGGACAGTAGCAGTTGAAGAAATCAAGAAGGATTTGCTCGCAGCTCCAGACAAAGGGGAAAAAGCTGTCAAAGAGTTTATGGACCAGCGACTTTTGTCAAAATCTGTCGACATATTCGCTCCCATCAAGGCGCTTAAACTGAAAACCTTTAGTGACCAGGCAAAGACGAAGAAGAAATCTGCAGCGGGCAAGGATGTGATTCTACGGGCTGACAAGAAGCTGTTCTCCAGACTGCTCATAATAGGCCAGAGTAGAAAAATTGACCTTAGGGAGATTCTATCCTACTCACTGGGAACGGTTTCCTATCCTCTAGCCAGTATGGATGCTTGCCAAAACTAACAAATCAGCTCTCATGGATTTCTTAGAGGCTAAAGGTGGGGACTGCCTAGTTGATAAAATACCAGCAAATGGAGCTATTCTGTTCGATGGCATGTCGGTCATACAAGCCCTTCAGTCCAGACCACCCACCTTTGGAGAGCTCGCTGACACCATACTACAGTACGTAGGGGTGTGACGAGATCTCGTACCACGAGATCTCGCGAGATTAAACTCGACGATATTACCCGTCGCGTTAAAAATCAGTCTCGCGAGATTTTTGAGCTATCCAAACTTCTATTTCTGCCCTGTGGGGGCAGTAATGCGCATTTGCTACGTCTAGACTACCAGAACCTAAAGAAGGAGAAGGAAAATTAGAAGAGGAGGAGAAGGAGGGGAAGCAGGGGAAGCAGCCATAAGCTGTGTTCAAAATCGTTCCCTATCAAGGATATAGTGCATTAGATAGGGTGCTCGCCATTTTGTAGTGGTGTTCGAATTCTCAGTGGTTAATTTCATGCACTATATAGTGCACTTAAAATACCCAAAATTTGAGTGTACATACGATGTTCCCTACATGTTACTCCCGTATACCACAATGCTATGCGGTCATGTAGTTCCGGAGGAGAAGAAGAAGCGCGAAAACGAATACATTTAATGATGTCTCCGGCTTTCGTTTAGAAATGTCAACAATTTATTTGGGATTTAACATAGAATATTTAACATTCAAAATTAATAAAAAAAAAACTTGAACAAGGAAATGTAACATTCAACAACAATACAACCTCCAGCTTTCCTCGTGAGTTCCCGGTTTGTTTACATGATGTGGGCGCATCTGTCTACATCACACAAATACCCGGCGCATTTACTGACGCAAATGACGTTTAGAAATTAGAATTATTTAATTACTTTATTTTACCTTAAGTTTAAGTTTAGTTTTAGTTTCAATTTCATGCATGTAAAGAGTTATAATAAAGCATTTCAAAATGCATGTGCAACTCTGTTAAATAAAAGTCTGTTGGTCCAGTCATATATTTTGTCATTGTAGTTTTCTTAAAATCTCGTCTTGTCTCGTTCTCGTGAACCCAATATCGTGTCTCGTCTTGTCTCGTGAGCTGAGTGTATCGTCACACCCCTAGGTTTTGCACATATTGTTTGCACTTGAAAAAAAGAGAATTATTAAATTTAATTTATTTTACTTCAACTTTTATAAATTTTAGTTTTAGTTTCAATTTCATGCATGTAAAGAGTTATAATAAAACATTTCAAAATGCATGTGCAACTCGGTTAAATAAAAGTCTCTTGGTCCAGTCATATATTTTGTCATTGTAGTTTTCTTAAAATCTCGTCTCGTCTCGTTCTCGTGAACCAAATATCATGTCTCGTCTCGTGAGCTGAGTGTATCGTCACACCCCTAGTACTTAGTTAAGCTGGCTCTGCAGTACAAGTATGAAAGGGTAGACTTTGTGATAGACCAGTATCCTGAAATTAGCATTACAAATGTAGAACGGTCACGCAGAGCTGCACACAACAGGTGCAAATTTATGGAAGGACCCAGAAGACACCAACTCAATGGAAAAAGTTTCTATCTGATGGAACAAACAAAGCGGCACTGGCTGAATTCCTCTTTGATGTGTGGAAAGATGCTGATCTAACTGTTGTGGGCAAAGACTTGACTGTGTACACAGCACATGGAGAACTGTGTCACTGTTTGAAAGTAACAGATGGTTCACAAACTGTAATTGCTGTTAAGGATCTTGAATGTGATCATGAGGAATGTGACACAAGGGTGTTCTTACATGCACATCATGCTGCACAGGAACATGAAACAGTCATTATTAAGAGCCCTGATACAGATGTGGCAGTTATTGCTTTAAGTCTGCAGAGAGATCTTCCATGTAGCTTGATTTTCTTCACGGGAGTTGGCAACAGGACAAGAATCATTGACCTTGTTAAGTTGTCAACAGCCCTCGGAAACGGTGTGTGTTTGGCACTTATTGGAATTCATACCTTCTCAGGTTGCGACTCCACAAGCGCCTTTCATGGCAAGGGGAAAAGAAAGACGTTTTCTGTTGCTTGCGAAAAGGAAGAATACCTGTCTGCATTTACAAATCTGGGAAGCAGTTTTGAATGGGACCAGTCAACATTTGATGTGCTGAGCAAATATGTGTGCCACCTGTATGGCCAATCATCTGCAGAAAATGTCAACGATGCAAGGTACAGAGCATTCTGCATGGCATCATCAGCTTTGCCGGAACTCTCAATGCCCCCTACAAGTGATGCCCTGCACCAACACTGCAAAAGGGCAAACTACCAGGCTGCAATAATGAGACATTCTCTCAAAGGTATAATGTCTGCCCCTTCACCCAATGGCAATGGATGGCACGTTGAGGATGGGGAGTTAAAAGTTACATGGATGACTACAAATCCTGCCCCTGAGAGTGTGTTAAAAGTAGACCACTGCAGCTGCAAGCAGAGCAAATGTGAGACAGGAAGATGTTCCTGTATGTCTGCAAGACTGTCCTGTACTGATTTGTGTCGGTGCCAAAATTGTGCCAATATTTCCATGGAAAAAGAGGATAAAAGCACATAGGAAGATGGCTCTGATGAGTGATAGCTAAGAGATTAACAATGTCTCCCTCGTTCAGAATTTTATTAGAGAACTAACTTAATCAGTTAGTTCTCTAATAAAAAAGTATTTTGCTATTTATTTTTTAGTTACTTATGTTAAATACTTTAAAAATAAAATGTGAGGTTACAGTGCACTTGACCTTAAAAAAATTATAATAATCATAGTTTGTGTTTGTGCCAAATTTGAGGAAAATGTATCAAAGAATTCCTGAGATATGGCTTTAACAAGGTGCAAAGCTAAGACAAAATAATAAAAAAAATTATTAAAAAAATACTCAAGACCTGCTGTGACATCAACACATTGTTTTGTTCAGGTAAATATTGTTTTATAGCATATTGTGTACAGATTCTGAACTGTAATGCAGTTTTTGATGTATTATCCATTTTTCGGCATTATTCGATATTTTGATTGATGTCATCCATTTTGGGCCAAAGTGTTCTTTATTTATTTTACTTCCTCTTATAACACAGTATCTACTGAAATTTTTAATGTATAAAACATCATTGTTAAGCAAAATGTACCATGTGTATGTTCAATTGTACAGGTTGCTATTCACTTATTTTGAAGCGTTTTTCTCATTTATTTTGTACATTTCATGGTTTAAATTCAGATGAAAGTATATTAATGGTAAAATACTTGTCTCAAATGTTAGGTATATGTATGAATGTCAATTTGTGGGAGAGATTCTGTTTCCAGAATGAATGTAAATACATTTACAAGAAAAAACAGCTGTATAAGATTTTCGTTTTTTGTAATTCCTATTTTCATACATTTATGGCTCTTAAAAAAAAACTGCAGGATATTTTGCGGAGAACCTTTAATCTGATGTCCACAATGACATTGCCTATACAAAAATGCAAAAAAAGAGTAGTGCCCAGACGTGGGAACGAAAATCACTTTCTAGCCACTTTTTCCTGGTTCACCTTATGGCCTATATGCGTCAAGCCGTCATCCACTTGAATAAACATAACTTCCGGTTTAAAACGACCTTCAAAATAAAAGCCTTTAAAGGATATATTATATGAGGCACAAAACAGATCACACTCGCTCAACATGTGCAGATTTATTAACCTAAATAAGCCTAAAAAATGCTTGGTAAAGTTTTAACAATGACATAATAGGTACGTTTTTAAGACAATGGGTTTGTAATGTTTTTATTAACTATAAGAAACTCATAAGACTATTATTAATATTATTAAGCAATGAATAAATAGTTAACACGTTTCTAATAAGTGCTTATAAAAAGTCTTAGAATATCACAATAAGTAAGGGATAATCACAGAGAGGCAGGGCAATGAACAGTTTGATATGCCCGGCTCGTGGACGGCGGTAACCTTCCACGAGCCGTGCATATCTAACTGTTTATTGCCCTGCCTTGAGGAGATTATCCCGTTTATTCTACTTCTTGCTTGCTAACATAATAATACAATTAAAATACTTTAATAATTATGCTTTTTCTTCTTCGTATTGCATGCTTATTAAATGTATACTCTATTTGAGTTCATCTCCCTCAAAAAGTAGTCCCCTTTATTAACGATCGATCAAACTTGATCGATCAAACTCGATCTAAATGTTTTGGACACCTCGAAGGGCATTATAGCGCTTATACCATGGTCACTTGCCAAAGAAAATAAATTAAGATCATTCATTTATATTTTCATGCTATTTACAATCCAAATATAAATTATTACAATTCAATAAAGTTTCTGGACTCATGCTAACTAAGTTTTATCTGATTTACTTTAAATGTGTTCTGAATCATTGATGATCATTCTGATATCAATTCAAAGCGAAATTTAAAACAAAATCATAACTGCTGGTTTTACATCTGTAAACTATTATAAAACACTGGATTTAACCTGATAAATGGCTGAAACTTTGAACATATTACATCTTAAAAACTGCACCACTTGACAAGGCTGAACCAGCAACTGTGGAAGCCTGCAAATCGTTTGTCAAATACCATTCTTGGTCAAGGGACAAGATCTTGCAGAACACTATGTATTGTATGATCCCTGTCGCTCTTGAGTACAGCTTGCAGAACACTATGTATTGTATTATCACTGTCTCTCTTGAGTAAATCTTGCAGAACACTATGCATTGTATGATCACAGTTTCTTCTATTTGTTGGCATTTTCATTTTCTATTTACCATTGCTGTAACCGGCAACTTTGTTCAATGTTTCCAGATATTGTCTTTGTTCATTTGGGAGGTTTTTTTTCTCTGGAAATCGACATGTTGGTTCCTTACAGACTTGATATATATTTGAACATATTTGTGTTTCAACATATTTGGCTTGAATAAGCTTGCAAAAGTCATCATTGTTTATTGCCATTTCTGTCCTAGCATAATGAGCCTTAAGCCTGAGGGCACAATCATAAATTCATCATAATTATATCCACTTATTTAAAGATCCTGTTGGACTACAGGATCCCAACTTCCCATTGACATCCCCAAACCACTCAATATACATCTCACAACCTTATAAAAAATATTATAGATCTGATTTTTATTTATTATGGTTCTGAAAAAACAGTCACAGTAAGCTGGGTTTCAATAGCATCCAGCAGATCAAATCTCAGCCCCCCCTTCAGGCCCCCCTCCAAAGCCCTTAAACACACGACTAGCCGGCTAGCACCAGCAACTGCTGTCTTGTAGAGACTGGTCTGACCACTGAGAGATGGGCAGAGCGTGTATAGCCGGGCTGGCAGGTAGTAGAAGACAGTTAGGCCTACCAATTAATTTGGGCAGAATAATATGATTGGATAGGCTCACAGATTTGTCTTTTTTTTTTACAAGAGCATTTGAGTTAGGGATTGCTGTCTGGATGTACAGAGAATTTAAATAATATGACAAACCTTGTAAAATCCTATCCTAGCTTTAACAATGTCTTCCTCTACCCTTGGTGCTGAGGTGCTGTAACCAGTGAGTTTGCATCTTCTGAACTTGCCCATGGAGCAGGGCTTATTGTTGAGGGCCACAGTGAAGTGGCACGACATACATTTAAGGTGGTATCCCAACAATGAAACAATTATCCTCCGGAAGCCAACTGATAAACAGTCTGCCAGCCGAGCTCCGACCACCTCGCGCTCTCTGCAATTGTAGCTTTTCAAATTTGTTTGAAAAGAAAAACAGAAAAGAAAGCGGGTTATCAAGCCTTGAATAAAAGAAAGCTCATATGCTGTGTCAGCACTTATTTGATAATTTATTCAAAGATTAAAACATTTTTTACTTTAATTTTTATGTATCTTTATGCATAGAAAGCCTATTAATTGAGAAATATGAATGTCCAAATGAACACTGAAACTGTTGAAGTTGGAGGGATGAATATATACTGAATCCCATGCTATACTTGATCAATAAATGGCTCTTTAGAGGCTTTCCAGGAGCTGGACAGAATGGGATGGAAAGGACGCATCCCACCACTTCAGCTTTAGTCAGACTGAAACCCCAGTAATGAGAAAGCACGGTTTGTTTTTATGGTGATTTGATTGTTAAGATTCTCATGACCCTGCACCAGAGGAGACGGGAATCTCCCAGAATCCTCCTGGAACCTTTTTCATAATGAAACGTAAACCCTTCCAGGGATATCCAACAGAAACTTATCCATTAAAAAAAGTTTGCTCAAAGAATTCGTACATCCCGTTTCCAACAACACACTTGCTCATTCGGAGTAAGATCATGGACATCATAAATACATTTTCTGCCCTTTGAAAACTTTTATATTGGCTGTTTTGTTAAGTAAATGCTTATATTATACTTAATATCTTAAACCATTGGCTCGTTATGTTGATTCACATGGACATCTGAATTAATCAAATGTAATCTACCAGAGGATTTCATTCAATGTATTTATGAATAGATTTGATTGCCACCATTCTTCAAGAAGAGTGCTGCTTTACAATCCTTTGTTATGCTCCCTTGTTGTCTCAAAGAGGTAAACAAAAGATGCCCAGTGTGGTTTGCACAAGGACAGCCATGGAATCATCCTCATCTAGTTTTTAACCATTCATTTAGGAACCAACTGTACTGTACTCATACCATTGATATTTATGATATATTATGAATACATTTGGAAACACAAGGCTGGGAAAATGCGAGCTCTTACACATTTATTGTGATTTACGGATTTATTTATTTTTTTCGACATCGTCAATTGTCAATAAAACAAATATATTCTCTCTCTGGGTGTACTTCAGCTCTCTCTCGCTGGGTGACCTATAACCTCTCTCCAAGTGTACTACACCTCTCTCTCTCTGGGTGTAATATACCTCTCTCGAGGTGTACTATACCTCTCTCTCTGGGTGTACTATAACTCTCTCTCTCTCTCTGGGTGGACTATAACTCTCTCTCTCGAGGTGTACTATACCTCTCTCTCTGGGTGTACTATAACTCTCTCTCTCTCTCTCTCTCTGGGTGGACTATAACTCTCTCTCTCTGGGTGTACGATACCGCTCTCTCTCTGGGTGTACTAAACCCGCTCTCTCTCTGGGTGTACTATACCTCTCTCTGGGTGTATTATAACCCTCTCGCTGGGTGTACTATACCCCTCTCGCTGGGTGTACTATACTCTCTCTGGGTGTACTATATCGTCCTCCATCCCTGACAGTACACGAAGTGATGAAGTGGTGTGTGTCTGATGAACTGGTAAACATTGTATTAACAGCCTGTCTTGCAGCCTGGGTAGGGGAAACAGCATGGATCGAAGCCCACAGGGGGTTTGGTGTGCTCGACACCCATAAGAATAAAATATATAAAACCCATTCTACATGGGAACACGCTGATAACAGCCTCTCTCCTAAAGAACTGAGCTGCCAGGAGTGCTTGCTATAGACTGAGCTTAATTAGCAATGCAGATAGATAGGCCTCGCTGCAATCAGAGGTAACAAAGAAACATCCGAAACCCAACATGAGCAACAGCCTCATATCTGGTACAAAGGTTTAACGGTACAATATGTAACATGGACACCGTGTGCTAAAATAATTTACTGCAGGCCGCCCCCCCTCCTCGGAGTCCAAGCTCACGTGGGTTGCCAGGTTGAGGAAACTGAGGGAACATGACTGGGTTAAGGTGAGTGCAGAATTAAATTTGAGACAAGCACCATTATTTTGATGTAACGAGCGACAACAAGGCCTACACTGTAACTTGATCAGCTAACAACGGGTTTGCAATTAATTTGCCAACTCATGTCGGTCTTGAAATCCTTGTAGGCTAGAGACCTTCTCCATCTTCAAGTTCAGCTCCATTGTTTCCAGGCTTCTCAGGTTGGGTAGAATCAGTACAATCTTAGTGGATCTACTTTGTGGGCTTCTTGCCTTCATGGCTGCAGCACATATTTCATATCTGGACAAAAGGGAATCATAACACTCTGGCAAACAGACTAACAAACGGGCCGACCGGAAGGGAAAGTATTTAGAGTCAGGATGTTACCCTAAACTCTGAAGAATTATGGTCAATCTAGGATTTTGTTCAGTACATGTTACAAATTGTTCCCTTAATTTCCAATGGAATCATTTCGGTGCTTTTTCTTTATTTGTTTGATTATTCTTGAACTATTAATGTGATCAAAATAGGACGACTGATGAATAATTTAATGTACGGTCATTTAAAAGTGTGATCAAAAATGGAATACTGTACACACATCCCTCTTAAATTATATCAACTAATATACTACATAAACTAAACATTAAAACTAATTCAAAACACTTTTATGTAGTATGTATATACATTGTATCTTTCTGATGCATCAGTCATTCAGACTGGACTAAGCTAAAGCAGAAACTTTCTAATGGGCATCGTATTAATGTCCTTCACAGTTGGAAGAGCAGTTGTGCCTTCCATCATTGTCAACTGAAGAAAATTACACGCCATTTTCCAAAAGGTTAAATGGTGAAAAAAACTAGGTGTCTGGAAGAGAAGGGAGAGGGAGAAACGTTCAAAAGAAAGGCACAGAGGAGAGGAACAACAAGAGTTATCGTTGTACCGTTACCGAGACTGAGGGAGACGGACAAGACCGAGGGAGAGACAGATAAACAGAACTTGAGACGAAACAAACAAATACAAAAGAGAGTGAAAAGCTTGGCCAGACTCATACAGTCGTACAATGAGGAATGGAGTCAATCACAAGAAAGCCAGACAGGGAGTGTGTGTGTGTCCACTTGCGCCCTATATAACACACTATTAAGGCTGTTTTGTAGTCGTGTACAAAATGTGTATAAAATGGTTCCCTATGTAGTGCACAGCGTAATACCCATAATGCAACATTAATGAGGGTCCAACAAATGCACGTATTTCCAAAGCATACCTTTTGCTGCAGAGAAATCTCATGTAAATGAGCGGTCACCATGAAACAACTGTTTGCGCTTCTTTATGCCACAAAACGTCTCCCTGATGGATTGATAATAATAATAACAGAATAACACTCAAAAGAAAGGGGGGGACCTCACTAACCACCACCATTGATGCACATTATCATTGTTCAAATGGCCCCCTATATCTATCTAACTACTGTACTACACAGCGTTCACTATATAGGGAACAGGTTATGAGGGAGCAAGGGAGACAGAACCAAATTACAGAGCCAATGTAGCCATAGACGCCCAGCTGGAGGGAGAATAGGCATTTTCACACGGCCAAGGCGGTATGGTCGCGGCTTGGCACACCCTGCAATTTCACTGTCTTGCCTACGTAAAACCGAGGGGGTATAATCGCACTTTGTCAAGGAGCAGGCTTTCTCGGTTCTTTGGAGTAGGCGGGACTACCCGCGGAGAGTAGACTTGTTTATAATTTGCATTCTCTGAATGTTTTTATTATTTTATTATTTAAGCCACTATCATGCAAGAATGAGTATACATCTGAGTTTAGGCTACAAACGCAAAAACGCCAACATATTCTTTATTATGCTGACCACTTGTTTTTTATCATAAGGAAAGTTCCTCTGCTCCTTTCGCCTAGTTCGCACCATCTTTCCCCGTCTTCGTTAAATGCGACTGCACCACCTTCTCTCCCATGATGGTCAGCACCTTGTGGATTTGGCCGTCTCACCAGTTAAAACTACTCATGTCGATATCCCTGAGTTGTCTCTGTCGTAGAGACAACACCTCTACCCAAGTCCCGCCCCTGGAACCGTGATGCCGTCTAATTCTCTTGACATGAAAATGAAACCACCAATATGTGTTGGGTCCAAGAGGGTAAATTGGGGTTCAAAATCAAGCCGGTATATTACCTCGGTCAGTGTAAATGCGCGGAAAAAGGCATAAGACGTGAATATTTGGCAGTGTAAAAAAGTTGAATGAGTCCTCCTGTCGTGGAAATATCAATCATAACTATAAATATACAATCATATAAATATTAAATTAACCTTGTTTATATAATTATTATGCACATTAGAAGGAACTGTATACATTCTCCCTGTATCTTAAAATACATCCCTTCCTCTCTAACTGAGAGAGGTTAAGGTAATTCGGATTTGAATTCCCACTGGAGCCAGTGAGTCTGGTATTGAGACCAGGCCAATCGACTGACATCTTTGTTGTGTAAACTTGTTTACAGCCATGTCTTACAGACATGCAGATATGTCCAATTTCCACCTATTGTATTGCAAATGTACTTGGCCTAAGGTCACTCCCACTCCCTACCAACAATGAAAACGTTTCCCTATAAGAATCTTGTTCATCTATTGTCTCATGAAATGTATCCTTGGTAACTTTGCTGCCAGTACTTGATCATGCTTTAAGATTAAATCAAATATTTCGCTGTCCGACGTGTCCTCGAGAGAAGTTTCTCTTCATCAAATGGCGTTGTCGGCAGGATCCCAATATGAGATCATCAGACTGGTAAGTTATGTTTTTTTTTTAAATTACTATCTTGCCATTCTGACCCTCTGACGGGATCCGGAATTTGGAAAATGGATGAACACATGCGAATAGTATCTGGCCCGGACCTTTGGATGCGATTAGCACTAAAACAAATATTCAGCTCACTTCTTAATGTGACGTATGCAGGAGTGTTGGCGGAGGTTTATAACGACCTTGGACTGCAACATTTTGAGATTCCTATGAGTAGATGTACAATACTATTGGTAATTCCTTTGTATTGACTCTACCCGCTAAAATACGACTCTCATTAAGGGTAATAATCCCTCCAGAGAACTTCGTACATTATAAAGAAAGAGGGGATAAGTGGACATAATTGCCCTGCCTCTGGTATGATGAATGTAAACAAGTGGTTTATTTTATACAAGGGTGAATATGACGCCCTCGGGAAGAGCGATCTAAAAGCATGAGGTTTCATTTAAATTCTTATTTAGGCGGAGGCTCTGTCTGATATTTTTTGCTAAAATATCCAAGAATTAGGTATCCCTACCAATTGATGATCCGTACTACGTAGGCATCAAGGATTGGCCGGTAGTAGACTGTTTGTTCCTACGAATGGAAAGCTTGTGCCTTGTGGATCATTAGCAAGATTCCGCACTGCAGACTCTCTCTTGTTATGTGACGTATGTAGGAGTGTTGGCGGAGGTTTATCACGACCTTGGACTGCAACGTTTTGAGTTTCCTATCCGAGTGGATGTCCTGTACCATCAGAGACTCCTTTGTATTGGCTCTACTCGCTAAAATACGACTCTCATTAAGGGTAATAACCCTCCAGAGAACTACATACATTGATAGAGTTAGGTTGGTAAGAATTCCAAGTAAATTCCATTCAGTAAGTAGTAATAAACCAGTTTGGGACCCCACATACGGCCAACCAGTTTTGGACCTCACATGATATGGGTAGTGTATGTCCCTCGGAAGATAAGCAATTCTGACCCGGACCTTTGACCGCCGTTTTTGCACTGCTCGCGGTTTTTGCACTGCTCATCATACCATCACTGGTATGATGAATATAGACAAGAGATCTATTTCAAATAGGGGTGATGATTGCGCCCACGGGAAGACCAAGTAGGATGAATTGAGTGGCCTCATGTTGTTTGAGCCTGAATGAATCAATGTACACAAATAGAGGAGCCTCCCAACCTAAAGACACCAACGACGGCGGAAAATTTGATTTAACCACTGTTGAACTTTTCTTGTCATGTTACTAAACTTATCTTGTTTCAGAAAAGTGGACGAGTGGTAAAACTAAATATAATAGAGAAATAACGTCCGGCCTTTACGGCTGAAAGCAGTGCCAGCAAAGGGAATAGGCCCCCCTCGGTTGTGAAAAGAAAAAAAATATAAAGAACATCGTTGTGTCTCATCCTAATTGTTATGTTTTGTATTTTCCGCGCCGTGTTTCTATCCTAAACTTTCTTTCCATGCTTTGCTTTCATGTTTTCTACAACCTCTTGTAGACCCTTCTTCTCTCCACAGCGCTGGAGAAGCAGTTTTTACGCCGTCCCGAAATTCTAAATGTATTTGAATGCGATTGTAATAGATTTACTGCTGAGTTGTATTAATATGATCTGAGAGATTGTATAGATTTTTTTTCAGATAAATAGCAATGTCCAAGGAACGCATGCCCGAAAAACGTAGCAGTTCAGGACAATGATCCAGAGCCAGAGGACAATTCAACTCTACGGAAGTTTTTTCTTCAAACAGGTTTGATTGACAAACCACGAGTGAGTACCCTGAAACTAACATAGAAATAAATAAATCAGGCTCCCTTGAGACATTGACTTTACTCTGATTTACAGATTTTGTACAAAATGATTAATGTCATTCAGTTAGGTAACATTTCTTTGTTTCTTTATCAAACAGATCTGTGGTCTCCATTTACGTTGAGTTCCACATGTTTTAAAATTATTAAATAACATTAACATACTTTTAGCATTAAAGAATTCATGACGTAAAACTATAACCCAAGTGATTGTGTTTTGTTTCGTATATCCCTATCTGTTGTATCAGCTGTGTGTGTATTCCTTTATTTGTATTAATTAATTAATTAATTAATTAATTGTATTAATTTGTTTGTGTTTTCTTTCCAAGAGAACGTCTGACTCCCACAGTCATAAGGAAGAGTAAAATGGGCTCCCATTAATCAAAACGGGACGCTAAGGTGACAATAACGGTGTCTAAGCAAATTTAAAAAAAAGAGCGGACCTGGTAAGAACCCGCTATGGTAAGAAAAAAAATTATTGAGAGAAGAAGGCATATACTCGGTTTTTCCATTTACTTATGATGTGTACGAATGGACAGATGGCTGTTGGCCAATAGGTGGTTATTTTGATTCTTGCAAACTACAAGAATTAAAAGAAACAATAACATCTGGACCAGATCCGAAATGGGATTTTCATTACACACAGAATTGTTTAGATGCATGGATTCGCACGGAAAAACGACACCCAATACCGAAACCAGGTAAACAAGACTTAACTCCAGAAATCGCGTCTAACATTTTCCAAAAAACGATGCAAATCAACCCAGATTGGACAGAATTGTATAGAACAGCTCTGTTGGACATAACAGCAACTAGTAATGCAGAAAATGTTGATAAATTAATGACTGAAATAGAGTTAACAGCCGCAGAAGTAGACGCTATTAAAACAGCCCAAAACAACATAAAAGACAAAACCGTCCTCACTACACTTTGTGTATGGAGCCAACGTCAACTCGTTATAGACCTAAACAGATTGCAGAAACTAGCGCGTAAAGTAGGACTTTCCGTTAACCAAGACTGTACAGGATTGTTTCCCAAACTGCCCACAGATAACGGACTAGACGACACCGAACTCGCCGCAATAGCAATCGCAACCCGAAAATCCAAAGAATCGAATCAACTCGGTGCTTCAGGTACAGCGTCTAGCGCTGCACCAACAATACCCATTACAACCTCCTCACAGTCGTGACAAATTGAGCAATGCCCGAAAATAACAATCGGCGACTCCGCGATATTGAAACCTTGGTCACCAAGTGAAGCGCAATCAATGGCCAAAGATGCTCCAGATCCCCTTTGCGCGCCAACACCTTTTTTACATTGGTTGAATCAAATGTGTACAATTTACAGTCCATTACCAGGAGACGTGTTAATCATTCTAAAATTGGCATACGGTTCAAAATGGCAGTTAGTTCGAGAATTGTTTCACGTCCCTCAAAGAGCCGAATGGGGATCAGAAGAAAGAGGAAACAACATCTCCCTAGACATTTGGTTGGACACAGTCTGTGAAAGAGTGGTAAAAGCCGAAGCATCAAGTCGTGCTGACTTTTCCATTGTTACTCAGACCATACAGAAACCAGATGAAGCCCCCGTAGAATTTTCTCAACGTTTTAGACACATATGGGAGGAAAGCGCTGGAATAACAATGGACTCAAATTAGGGCTGGGCGATATGGACCAAAAGTCATATCTCGATATCTTCAAGCAGAATATCGATATAAGATAAATATCGATGTTTGAGGGGGGGGGGATAGATTTGATATTACTATTTTTACTGTTCGGAATTGAATACAGTTTGATGGTTGAATAAACCGTGGACTAGACACTGCCTCCGCCTCGTATTTGAGAACATTATAATATATAACATCACGGCCAAAAGCTTTGTGCGCCTCCGAAATATTATGAACCGTAACGACTGCGTGGGGGGGCCGTTGCATGTCATGTCCCATGACATGCTATTTTATGTATTCTTTGATATAGGTATTCAACCCAGTCGCCAAGAAAAAACGTCAGTGGTGTACGTTTCCATGAACACTGGATACGTAGCATTTCAACGTAAAAGATAGCGTGTTATACCTACAATATCCACGTGTGCCGCTGTGGAGGCGGGTTTCGGGGTTTGGGTTTCACGGCTTTCGCGGCAAATTGTGGACACGATTGTTTAGGGGGGGGGGGGGGGGAGACTGTTGATGACCGGGGAGGGGGGGGGGGGGAGAGACACGTTTGTTGAGGGGACGACGACGACACGATTGTAGGGGGGGACGACACGTTAGTTGAAGGGGGGGGGGGGGGGGGGGGACACGTTTGTTGAGGGGGGGGGGAGGCACGTTTGTAGGGGGGGGGGAGGCACGTTTGTAGGGGGGGGGGAGGCACGTTTGTAGGGGGGGGGGGCACGCTCGACAACGAGAGTTGGTTTTTATTGAACGCTCGACAACGAGAGTTGGTTTTTATTGAACGAGACTTCAACACGGAACAGCTGCGCGAAACGATGGTCACGTCACTCTCGGTGACGGTTGTCGACAATAATGAACACACGAACAATGTTAATAGAACAACACACAACCACATAACATCCCGAACCCATTAACCCCACTTAATCCTAACAACAAAACAAGTTAACAAAAGCCCCATTTGTCAACTGAGAACCCCAATTCCCAGAATCCCCCGCGGCTCCGGAACACGGCGTAGCTTATATTAATCTTTATTATCTGAATGGGAAATGCAATATTTTAGGACAGATACACCATTAAACGCGTTTCTAATGACATTTCTAGCGAGAAATGTACATTTTCCTTACATAATCTTCAGTCAGTGAATGTGTATGATCTTTATTAATCTTTATTATCTGAATGGAAATGCAATATTTTAGGACCGATTCACCGTTAAACGTGTTTCTAATAACATTTCTAGCGAGAAATATACTTTTAATTGCATAATCTTCAGTCAGTGATTGTGTCTGATCTTTAGTTTTATAGTTATTAGGAGTTGATCGGCTCGCTCGCATGTTTCAACGACGACAGGTTGCTTTCGCTAAACTAGCAGCTCACATGCTTCCTGCGTTTGTGTTATTAAACTGTTACTTTATGTAACTTTTAATGATATCATCTGTTAGAAACACGTATATCTGAGAGCCAACCCAGTCGCCAAAATCATACCTACGTTGACAGTGTACGTTTCGTGAACACTGGATTACGTCGCATTTCAACATAAAATAGCGTGTTATACACACACACACGCACGCACGCACATGCACACACACACACACACACACACACACACACACACACACACACACACACACGCACACGGTGCATTTCGCTGCTAAAACACACAAAAAAATATTCCCTCAAATATTATTACTTTCAAAACGTTGGCCAAAATGGCCAATAATATCATTTTTTGGGATGCTTCTAGGACATTTTGGGTGGATTTGAACGGTATGTGGGGGGCACGTTTTTTTGCAGGACCTGGCAACCCTGCGCTGTTGCGCGAGATCTGGATCCACCCCGGCGTGGTGCGTCTCCTTTTGACCTTTTGACCCCAGACTTCTGGGGGAATAGCTAAATCAATTCATTAGTCAATCAGAAGCATGTAAATATCTTTCCGGTGGCGAAAGAGGACAAACAGGTATCCTTCAACATCTACGCTTCCAGGCGATTGCAACGGTGCCACACATGAGCATATTCGAACATGTTTAATGGTAGTAATTAGCTGTCGAAATTGGAGCCTTAATCAATACTGAGCAGCTATTGATTTGCTTCCCGATAAAGATTTGTCACAAATGACATGTTATTTAGCATCTACACGTTGAGCTGAGTCCAATGAAACCAAGAACGACACTCTAGCTAATGGTAACATGTATTTTACATGGTACACCTAGGTCTAGGACATGATCTCGGTGTAGCAAGAGGCCGAGCTTGATCTCATTGGACTCAGCTTAACGTGTAGATGCTAATTAACATGTAATTTGTCAAAAATCTCCATCGGGAAGCAAATCTATAGCTGTTCATTATTGATAAAGGCCTCCAAAATCGACAGCTAATTACTACCCCCGAAACATATTCAAATATGATCATGTGTGGCACTGTTGCAATCGTCTCGAAACGTAGATGTCAAAGGACACCTTGTTTGCTCTGCTGCACCACCGGGAAGATATTTTCATACTTCTAATGGATTGATTCATATTTTAAGGTTCTCGGAGTGAGACTTTAAGTGGCTGCAGCAGAAGTGTTGAGACGAAAGATGATATCAAGAGATTTATAGAATATTCCCATTCACATTATGATTCTTCGTCGTAACATCCGACCAAACATCCTTTACATTAACAGAGCGAAGATTATGAAAAGTCCAGGCTCAGCAAGTGCTCCATCTCTTTGCACCTGCACCCAGCGGCTCGCTTGCAAGATTTTGGCCTGAAGTTCTTCCCAGACCTATACCCTAACAGTCCAATATGCATATCTGAGAATCAGGCCTCTCTTCAATAATGACAAAATGTAATGAGAGAAATACAGATTCACTTTTTGTTATCTCATAAGCGGCGTGGTGCCGGCTCCTTTTGACCTTTTGACCCCAGACTTCAAAGACGTGGCCACAGGCCAGCGGTGTCTACACCCGCAAAAAATGGGGCCTAGAAACTAACCTCTGTCTTATGAACATTGGGGGCCTGCCCTTGGGGTCTGACCGCGCCAAGTCTCGGGCAGGAAGGGCCCCCCCTTCCTGCCCTCGGGGTCCGACCGGGCCAAGTTTCGGTGCGGAGGTCCCAGTTAGGCCTAGAATAAGGTATTAAATTTCAGGGCGGTAGGACCTTCCTATCTCAAAAACAGTTTTTCCACCACATTCTGAACCATTAGGTCTTGCAGGCTACACTTCTGAGGGGCTTTGTCCAAATGACACTCCATTTGGGAAAACCTTTTATCTCTAAGGGCTAGAACTCCAAATCTCGGATATGTCGTACACGGGGCCCCGGGAAATGTGTGTAAACATTTTAGCATCCCTAGCTATCTTGAAAAGGTCGGCAAAGGGCGTGACCTCCAACAGTACAGTAAATGTACATAAGACAGAGGTTAGTTTCTAGTCCCCCATTTTTTGTGGGATGGAGGTGTACATTTGTGGCTAAAGGTGTGTAGACACAGCTGGCCTGTGGCCACGTTTTTGAAGTCGGGGGTCAAAAGGTCAAAAGGAGCCGGCACCACGCCGCTTATGAGATAACAAAAAGTTAATGTGTATTTCTCTCATAACTTTTTGTCATTATTAAAGAGAGGCCTGATTCTCAGATATGCATGTTGGATGGCTAGGGTGTTGGTCTGGGAAGAACTTCAGGCCAAAATCTTGCAAGCGAGCCGCTGGGTGCAGGTGCAACGAGATGGAGCACTTGCTGAGCCTGGACTCTGTCGATTTTGGAGGCCTTTATCAATAATGACCAGCTATAGATTTGCTTCCCGATGGAGATTTTTGACAAATTACATGTTAATTAGCATCTACACGTTAAACTGAGTCCAATGAGATCAAGCTCGGCCTCTTGCTACACCGAGATCATGTCCTAGACCTAGGTGTACCATGTCAAATACATGTTACCATTAGCTAGAGTGTCGTTCTTGGTGTCATTGGACTCAGCTCAACGTGTAGATGCTAAATAACATGTCATTTGTGACAAATCTTTATCGGGAAGCAAATCAATAGCTGCTCAGTATTGATTAAGGCCTCCAATTTCGACAGCTAATTACTACCATTAAACATGTTCGAATATGCTCATGTGTGGCACCGTTGCAATCGCCTGGAAGCGTAGATGTTGAAGGACACCTTGTTCGTCCTCTTACGCCACCGGAAAGATATTTACATGCTTCTGATTGACTAATGAATTGATTCAGCTATTCCCCCAGAAGTCTGGGGTCAAAAGGTCAAAAGGAGACGGCACCACGCCGGGGTGGATCCAGATCTCGGGCAACAGCGCAGGGTTGCCAGGTCCTGCAAAAAACGTGCCCCCCACATACCGTTCAAAATCCACCCAAAATGTCCTAGAAGCATCCCAAAAAAAATGATATTATTGGCCATTTTGGCCAACGTTTTGAAAGTAATAATATTTGAGGGAATATTTTTTTGTTGTTTTAGCAGCGAAATGCACCGTGTGCGTGTGTGCGTGTGTGTGTGTGTGTGTGTGTGTGTGTGTGTGTGTGTGTGTGTGTCTGTGTCTGTGTCTGTGTCTGTGTCTGTGTGTCTGTGCGTGCGTGTGTGTGCTTGTGTGTGTGTGTCTGTGCATGTGCGTGCGTGTGTGTGTGTGTATAACACGCTATTTTATGTTGAAATGCAACGTAATCCAGTGTTCACGAAACGTACACTGTCAACGTAGGTATGATTTTGGCGACTGCTTTGGCTCTCAGATATACGTGTTTCTAACAAGATGATATCATTAAAAGTAACATAAAGTAACAGTTTAATAACACAAACGCAGGAAGCACGTGAGCTGCTAGTTTAGCGAAAGCAACCTGACGTCGTTGAAACATGCGAGCGAG